>NW_026087966.1:0-23804 GCF_022539395.1 Myiozetetes cayanensis
GCTGACTGATGTAGAGAGTGTACGACACACAGTTTTGCAAACCAGAGCAGCAAATGATTTTTTACTGCTAACACAAGGCCACAGGTGTCAGGAATTTGAAGGAATGTGTTGCATGAATTTGTCTGACCATTCACACAGCATACACAAACAACTGCAGACCTAACAGGAAAGTTTGGATCATGTTACTTATGGTACATCACCATTTACTGATTGGTTGAAAGGACTTGGATTGGGACCATGGCTTATGCAAATTGCACAATGGTTGGCACCCGTTACCTTTCTGCTTCTAGGAGTATGTATTTTTCTGCCATGTTTGGTACAATGTTTTCGCAGCTTATTGGCTCAAACTGTATCTGCTTTGTTTAAAGAAAAAGGAGGAAGTTTAGGCATTTATAGTGCTAATATAGAGGATATGCTGACTGTGAGAATATAACCTTATGTTTCAATTGTGAAAACATGATCTGTTGTTCTGATGGCCTTCTGATGGTACCAGGATGTGAAAGATCTACCAAGAGAAGCAGTAGCAAAATTAGATATAGAAAACAAGGTCCCAGTACTGGCTATCAGAGTGGGAAAGGACATAAAGAATGTTAAAGAAACAAAGCTGATAGAAGAGTATTGTTAGAAAACTGTATAAAAGACTGCTGCTTGATTCCAATCAACGGCGCTCTCTGATCATCACATTGGTGTGCTGAGTCGTCCCTGCTCGCATGAAAACCCCCCAGGCAGGTGCCCTCCCAAAGGCCCCCAAACATCCCCAACATCCCAGTGATGTCACCACTGTCCCTGGGATGTCACTGGTGTTCCCAGTGATGTCACAGCTGTCCAATTGATGTCATTGCAGTCCCTGTGATGTCACCAGACAGTTGCGATGTCACTGGTCTCCAGCGATGTCACTGCTGTCCCCACGGATGTCACCACTGTCCCTGGGATGTCACTGCTGTCCCCAGGGGTGGTCCCTGTGTCCCCAATGATGTCATCAGTTCCCTGTGATGTCACTGGTCCCCAGCCATGTCACCAATGTCCCTATGATGTCACCAGTGTCCTGTGATGTAACCAGTGACAGTAATAATGTCACTGGTGTCTCTGTAATTTCACTCCTGGCCTTGTGAAGTCATCAATGTCCCCTGTGATGTCAAAGATGTCCCTGTTAATGTCTCTGGTGTCTCTGAGGTGTCATCGCTGTCCCCTGTGATGTCGTCAATGTCCCCAATGATGTCACTGCTGTCTCTGTGATGTCACCCCTTTGCCGAGCCGTCGCACCATGTCCCCATCATGTCATGGATGTCAGTGATGTCCCTGTGACATCACAGCTGTCCCTTTCTTTTCAACAGTCCCCTGTGATGTCACTGGTCCCCAGTTATGTCACCCATCTCCTTGTGATGTCACCACTGTCCTCTGTGATGTCAACAATGACTTGATGATGTCACTGGTGTCACTGTGATGTCACCCTTGTTTTTGTGAAGTCACTGAAGTCCCCTGTGATGTCACCAATGTCCCTGTGACATCATAGCTGTCCCTTTGTTGTCAACAGTCCCCTGTGATGTCACTGGTGCCCAGTGATGTCACTGCTGTCTCTGTGATGTCACCACTGTCCCCAGTGGTGGCTCCATGTCCCCTGTGATGTCACTGGTCTCGAATGATGTCACTGATGTCACTGTGATGTCACCAGTGTCTTGTGATGTCACTGGTCCCCAGTGATGTCACTGCTGTCCCCAGGGGTGGCACCATATCCCTGTGATGCCACCGGTCTCCAGGGATGTCACCGCTGTCCCTGTGATGTCACCATTGTCCCCAATGATGTCACTTCTGTCCCTGTGATATCACCACTGTCCATTTGGTGTCACAGATGTCCCTGTGATGTCACCGCTGTCCCCAATGATGTCACTGGTCCTGTCTGATGTCACCGATGTCCCCAGAGCCTGCACCAGTGTCTTTTGATGTCACCGATGTCCCTGTGATGTCACTGGTGCCCCTTTGGTGTAAGAGCTGTCCCCAGGGGTGTCATCAGTGTCCCCAATGATGTCACTTCTGTCCCTTTGATGTCGCCACTGTCCCCAGTGATGCCACTGGGCTACCAATGATGTCACCAGTGTCCTTGTGATGTCACCAGTCCCTGTGATGTCACCAACATCTCCAATGATGTCACCTATGTCCACTGTGATGTCACCGCTGTCCCCGGTTATGTCACCACTGTCCCTGTGATGTCATTGGTGTTCTAAATGATGTCACAGCTAACCCTTTGATGTCACCGCTGTCCCTGTGATTTCACCAGACACCTGTGATTTCACTGATGTCCAGTGATGTCACTGCTGTCCCCACGGGTGTCACCACTGTCCCCTGTGATGTCACTGCTGTCTCCAGGGGTACTGCCTGTGTCCACAATGATGTCACCACTCTCCCACTGTCACTGGTCCCCAATTATGTCACTGCTGTCCTTGTGATGTCACAGCTATCCCCAGTGCTGGCAACATGTACTTGTGATCTCAGCAATGTCCCTGTGATTTCACCAGATTTCTGTGTTGTCACTGGTCTCCAGTGATGTCACTGCTGTCCCCACGGTTGCCACCACTGTCCTCTGTGATGTCACTGCTGTCCCCAGGGGTGGTCCTTGTGTCCACAATGATGTCACTGAAGTCCCTGTGATGTCACAGCAGTCCCCAGCAGTGGCACCATGCACTTGTGATGTCACCAGATCCCTGTGTTGTCACTGGTCTCCAGTGATGTCACCGCTGTCCCTTTGATGGCACTGCTGTCCCCTGGGGTGGTATCCCTATCCCTGTGATGTCACCACTATCCCCTGTGATGTCACCGCTGTCCCTTTGATGGCACCGATGTCCTTGTGAAGTCACCTCTGTCCCCAGTCATGTCACTAGTCCTGGTGATGTCAGGGGTCTCCAGTGACATCACTGATGTCCCTTTGATGTCACTGCTGTCCCTGTGATGTCACCAGTCCCCTGTAATGTCACTGCTGTCCCTGTTATGTCACCACTGTCCCCAGGTGTGGCACCAGTCCCAGTGCTGTCACTGCTGTCCCCTGGGATGTCACTGGTCTCCACTGATGTTACTCATATCCCTTTGATGGCACCAGTGTCCTTCGATGCCACTGCTGTCCCCAGGGGTGTCACTGGGTGTCCTTGTGATATCACTGCTCCCCAGTGATGTCACCCCTGTCTCCAGGGTGTCACCCATGTCCTGGGGGTGGCACTTGCAGCAGACTCCAAAGACGCACCCTCAGACTGTTGGCAGGCAATGACCTTTATTAACAACACCCAGAGATCTTTTCTAGGCTTTTCCCCTGTCCACGCCACACAAGTTATTCTTCATTGGCTCTGTGCCTCTGGACACGCTTCAGCTCATCTGCTGAGAGGTGCTCAGTGTCTTTGTGCCTGCTGGCACATCTCAAAACAACACCTGTTCACTTACTGCAGTTTTTCCTCCTCTGCTTTCTCATTCTGGATGTTTCCATTCCTTTACAAGTTCACAACTGTAACTGCTCGAATTCCAGGCCTAAGCTGCCCACAGCCCAGCCCTTTCCACAATTCCCCCTTTTTGTTTTCCTGACGAGCACTAGCAGGCAGTAAATGCCCAGCTTTACCACTTGTTTGGTCCAGGCACTAAAACTCTCTCCATTCAACCATCCAGCAATGCCAAAAATCCTTTGTCCTGTGCTATCCTCTGAGTTGCCTCCTGCAAGCCCACCATGCTCCTGTACATGGAACAGAGCAGGGTTTTTAAGGATTAACTCAGATGGAGTTAAGTACCACCTTCTGTCAAAGATACTCTGGTCAGGTTGAAATATAACAGAGACAGCTTGTGCTGTTCTGCTGACTGTACTGAAGTAAGAGATAGAGGGGATGTTCTTTGAGCAGCCCAGCAGTCATGAATAAAGATAAGGTGGGAATTTGAGGGGGATAAGAAGGCCATGGGTCAGGAGACTTTTCAAACTCCAAAAACTAGGTCATTGAACAAAGACAGTTGAAAAGTTCACATGAGGAAGAAGAGCAAAAGACCCCCAAGATGAGGCCGAAGAACAGGAATGACCACCTAACCCCCCCCCCAAAAAAAACAACAATTCTAGAAGATTCTGCCTCAAGCTCCACCTAAACCCCACCTATTATCGCTATGCAAGGTTAGATGTTGCAATCATATGAATATGTACGTAAAGATGTTGTAACCTCTCATGAAAACTGTATAAATTACCTGGCTTTTCACTGGAAACTCAGGAGCTGGTTTGTCAAATGCGAGTTGGCCAGCATCCCCAACGGTGCTCAAAATAAATACCTTGCTGCTTAAAGACAAAATTTGTCTCTTGCGCACTTCATTCTGTGCCATTTTTGCATCATTCCTGGTGAGCCAGCAGGAGTTAACTCTGCTGGTGCTGGAATCCAGGGGGCCTGGGGATCCTCGGGGGTCCCCGACTGGATCTTCGATGGGCAAGACTCCCCGACTCCTCAGCTTCTCACACAGGTGGACAAGGACTTCTGCTCAACATAAAAAGGTATTTATATTTGCTTTTTGTTTGATTATATTGAATTTACCCCTTAAGATGGTGATGGGATGTTGTCTCACAGGGTTATGAGAAGGGATGCTGTGGAGAATATTGCGAGAGAATGGCTGTGTAACCGAGGACATGATTATCAAGAGACCTTGCAGCTGCTGGAAAGCACCGATGAGAAAATGCGAGGGAGCAAAGTAAAACTATCCTGGTAGAAGATCAAAGGAAAGTTAAAGAAAGGACTCTCTCTTGTTAAGAAGATGTTTTTGTCTGAGTGCTGACATTTACGGCCTAAGTGATATATTGCAAGTCCTGTTCTCAAACCCTGTTTTTACTGATAAGGTTTAACTGAATATTCTCTATATCTATAGCAAATTAGAACAAAGTAAGCAACCTATAATCATAGTTTTGTCCAATACGAATATCGCATGCTGTTCGTAAAATATTATAAAAACCTTTGTAAAATCTTCAATAAATGAGACTTAAAGCAACTTCTCCTGCTCGTGTCTCCCAGCGTTCCTGCAACAGGATGCTGTAGTGGTTTTAATCTAGGCCTTCCTTGGTTATCAGTTTGTAACCAAGGAAGAGGCAGTGTTCCCAGTATTCCATACGATTTTTACGTAAATCGGGGTATAAATAAGAAGGGAGGAGAGGCCTTCGCTCTCTTCTCTTCCAACAGAGTACAGGAGCAGTGGGTCCTTTCGTTGGTCTCGCTTATCTAAGGCTGAGGCCTGCAGCGACCGCTGGCCTGCCACGTGGAGGATAGCAGAGTGCTGGTCGTGTGTGCAAATCCTACTTCTTTCTAAGGGATGTGGTGAGATTTGTTTTACTAGTTATTTTACTAGTTCTCAAGTTTGATTACGTATATCTGCTTGGTGTCCCTCTGTCTCCTTTTGTTCCCCTTTCCCCTTTCCCTATCCCTTCGGGGGGTGTTTGGATTCCTTTTTGCTGTGTACATAGCATCTTAACTGTAATATAGATCAAATATATATATATTTTTTTTTACAACTAGTTGGATTTTCGGGTTCTTCAATTTACATAGTTTTTTTCATTTGCTCTAGGGGAAGAAGGAAGGGGGAAGGGAGGGGGAGGCTGCTACTGGGGTTTGGGCATTTGGCAGGGAGCCAAGTTCGAACCATCACAGATGCCTTCTCGGTTTGTATTATATTGCATTTGGCCAAAAATTGTTTGTTTTTACTTGAAGATTTGGGGGCTTTGTTCTTATGCTTCCTTTGGGTTGTCTTAAGATTTAGGGAGCGAAAAGTTTCCTTTAGGTTTTCTTAAGATTTGGGGAGCTAAGATGCTAAGTTTCCTTTGGATTTTCTTCTTCCAGGAACTCCTGGAATGTAACAACTGAAATAGCTCTCTGTGGTTTTATCTGTTTTGTTTGTTTGGTGTGCTGTCTTGTTCTATGTTTTAAATTAGAGTCAAGTAAAGACCTTTTATGGGAAGTGATTCTGGTAACTGTGAGCGAGTAGCTGAGAACTTACCATGCCGTTTGAAACCTAGAATTAAAATTTGTCCTCTATGCAAATGCTCATTATTGTGAGGGCTCTGTGCAACCATTGTAATAAATACACTTTAGGACCAAGGGGAATGCAAGAGATAGGGCTAAATCAAACTCTGAATTAATATTGTATGAGGTGTGGGGCTAATCAAAGCTTGGAAGAAACCCAGTGGGCCAGATATCAGTCCTACAACTAATAGGTTTGTGTTTCTAAAAGTTTCCTCCAATCTGCTGTCAGGTGTGTATTTTGTGGTCTACAGCAACATCTTGTGACTTTGTGTGGTGATGCGATTAAACCCTGTAAAACCGATGAGAGGGGGAAACTTTTGGGAAAGCTTGGAGTGTGTCAGTGTGTGTATGAGATGCAGTTTGTACTGCAAGGCGAGTGAGGAGTCCCAGTCTGTGGTTCTGTGCTGGGCACTGGCCAGAAATGGACAAAGTGATCAATCAGTGAATATATGAAGTGGTGGGATAGGTTGAGCAATATTTTGAGACGAGAACCGGAGTTTTATAAGAAACCCACTTGGCTAGAGGATGTTGAGTGGAGCAGAGCACAGTTAGAATTGGAACAAGAAATTCAGCGGCAGGAAGTGCTTGAAGAAGTACGAGGAACATTGCATAAATTTATAGATCATTTAGAACGAAAGGGATAGGATCTATTAGTAATTGAGAACTTTAGTAATTGGGAACCTGTGTGGGCTCATGATCCTTATATAGGGTGGTATATTACTGATGCTGGGAGTGTTCAATATTTGATTTAATCTGATGAACAGGGGTTGTAGCTAAGGTATGTTATCCCCCCAAAGAGACTGAGAAATAAGGCTAAATAGAGGTCTTGGACTGTGGTGTGTGCTCTGAGAAAAGCACGGTGCCTCCAGTAGCAACTGATGCGTTGTAGATAGATATACCAGACTCCTTGGAGAGATGGGGAATGGGCTGAGCAAAGAGATAAATACCAAAACACCTCTGGGATGCATTGTAAAACATTGGAAAGAAATAGGTGGAATTCCCAGAGGGAATCTGAACAAAAAGACATTCTTAAAGTACTGTCAAAACTGGTGGCCTCTGTATACATCAGGTGATGGTGAAAAATGGCTGCCCGAAGGAAGTCTGAATTACACTACAATTTTACAGCTCATGCTGTTTCTCCATAGAGAGCAAAGGTGGGATGAAGTAATGGATAAAGATATGTTTTTCACCTTAAGAAATCAACCTGAATGGCAGAAAAACTGTGGAATATCCCACCACAAGACCCTTTTGTTTTGGCATTGGAAGAAAGTCAGAAAAATCATAAGCCTAAGAAACACTGCTGTGATACTTGTAGTGTTGGACAGCAGTGTCTTAAGTTGGGAAAAAGAGATAGACATGAGGAGAGCATTATAGACCCTCAGGAACTCCAGCTGATCCCCGGTAGGGTAAATTGGAGACCAGAGCCTGTTAGGTAGAAACCTGACAGCCCACAGGAATCGGGATTAGATGGGACAGACACTGAAAGTATAGCAGAGAGTATGGGAGAGCCCCAAGAGAGGGTAAGTATACACATCGGGGTGGGACCATGGGACAGAAAGCTCGGGGCAAGACTGGGGGTAGGACAAAAGCTAGAGCTGAGAGCAGCCACACTGTTGCCCCTTTAAGATCGGTAATAACAGCTGCAGGCACTCAAACAAGAGTGAAAGTGCCGTTTTTGTTGAGTGATTTGAACAGCTGGAGGGAGGAAGCAAAATTGTTTAGGGAAAATCCTAAAAAGATGGGTAGGAGATTTGAATTAATTGTGAAAAATCAGGGCATAGATTGGTCAGATATCGACTTGATTCTCTCAGAACTGGCAGAAACAAAAAAAAACAGCTAGTAATAAAAGCAGCAAGAAATCATGTGGAAGGGCAGATTGCAACAAATGTTGTAAGGGGAGACATAGATAATATTTTTCCAGTGGAAAACCCTAACTGGGACCCCTGTTATATCACTGGTTTCCAGTGATGTCACTGGTGTCTCTGCGATGTCACCACTGTCCCCAGCGGTGGCTCCATGTCCCCGTGATGTCATTGATTTCCCTGTGACATCAGGGCTTTCCTTTTTTGTCACCAGTCCCCTGTGATGTCACTGGTCCTCAAAGATTTCTCTGTTTTCCCTGTGATGTCCCCACTGTCCTCAATGATGTCACTGGTGTGTCTGTGATGTCACCGATGTCAGCGATGTCCCTGTGACATCACAGCTGTCCCTTTGTTGTCAACAGTCCCCTGTGATGTCAATGGTCCCCAATGATGCCACCGATGTCCCTGTGATGTCACCGCTAACCTCTGTGATGCCACCTGTGTCACCGATAATGTCACTGGTGTCTCTGTGATGTCACACATGTCGTTTTGATGTCACCATTGTCACCTGTCATGTCACAGATGTCCCTGTGACATCACACCTGTCACTTTGTGGTCAGCAGTCCCATCTGACATCACTAGTCTCCAATGATGTCACTTCTTTCTCTATGATGTCACCACTCTCCCCAGCAGTGCCACAATCTCCCTGTGGTGTCACCGATCTCCCTGTGGTGTCACCAATGTCCCTGTGATGTCACCGATGGCTTTGTGCCATCACAGCTGTCCCTTTGTTCTCAACACTCCCCTGTGATGTCACTGATCCCCACTGATGTCTCTGACTTTCCTGTGATGTCACCCCTGTCCCCTCTGATATCAACAATTTCCCTGACGTTGTCATTGGTGTCACTGTGTTGTCACCCCTCTCCTTGTGAAGTCACTGAAGTCCCCTGTGATGTCACCAATGTCCCTGTGATGTCACAGTTGTCCCTTTGTTGTCAGCACTCCCCTGGGACATCACTGGTCTGCAATGATGTCACTTCTGTCTCTATGATTTCACCACTGTCCCTTGTGGTGGTACCATGTCCCCATGATGTCACCGATGTCCCTGTGATGTCACCAGATGCCTTTGATGTCAGCGATGTCCCTGTGAAATCACAACTGTCCCTTTCTTGTCACCAGTCCCCTGGGATGTCACTGGTCCCCAGTGATATCACCTATGTCTGTGTGATGTCACCACTGTCCCCTGTGGTGTCACCAATATCCAATGATGTCACTGCTGTCTCTGTAATGTCACCCTTGTCTTTGTGAAGTCACCAATATCCCTAGTGTTGTCACCGATGCCCCCATGATGTCACCAGTATCACTGATGATGTCACTGGCATCTCTGTGATGTCACCTCAGCCATGTGCAGTCACTGATGTCCCCTGTGATGTCATCGATGTCACTGTGACATCACGGTTTTCCCATTGTTGTCACCAGTCCCCTGTTATGTCACTGGTTTCCAGTGATGTCACTGCTGTCTCTGTGATGTCACCACTGTCCTCAGTGGTGGTTCCATGTCCCCATGATGTCATTGATTTCCCTATGACATCAGGGCTTTCCTTTTTTGTCACTGGTCCCCTGTGGTGTCACCAGTCCCCAATGATTTCTCTGATGTCCCTGTGATGTCACCACTGTCCCCCATGATGTCACTGGTGTCTCTATGATGTCAACCCTCTCTTTGTGAATTTACCGATGTCCCAGTGACATCACAGCTCTCCCTTTCCTGTCAACATTCTCCTCTGATGTCACTGTGATTTCACCACTGTCCCCAAGAGTGGCACCATATCTCTGTGATGTGACCGATGTCCCTGTGATGTCACCATTTCCCTTTGATGTCACCAATGTCCCTGTGACATCACTGCTGTCCCTTTGTTGTCAATAGTCACCTGTGACATCACTGGTCCCCAGTTTTGTCACTGCTGTCTCTGTGATGTCACCACTGTCCCCAGCGGTGGCACCATGTCCCTGTGAGATCATCAATGTCCCTATGATGTCACCAGATTCCTTTGACTTCACCGATGTCCCTGTGACAACATGGTTGTCCCTTTGTTTTCATCCGTCCCCCATGATGTCACTGGTCCTCAATGATGTCACTGCTGCCTCTGTGATTTCATCCCTGTCCCTGTGCTGTCATTGATGTCCCTGTGACATCACTGCTGTCCATTTGTTTTCACCATTCCCCTGTAATTTCACTGTTCCCCAATGATTTCACCGATGTCCCTGTGATGTCCCCAGTGTCCCCTGTGATGTCAGCAATGTCCCAGATGATGTCACTGATGTCTCTGTGATGTCACCCCATCCTTCTGAAGTCCCTGATGTCCCCTGTGATGTGACAACAGGGCTTACCTTTGTTCTCATTAGTCCCCTGTGATGTCCCTGGTCCCCAATGATATCACTGGGGTCCCTCTTATGCCACAACTGATGTCAGCGCTGACACCTTGTCCCTGTGATTTCTCCAATGTCCCTGTAATGTCACCAGTCCTTTGTGATGTCTCCAGTCCCCTGTGATTCCACCACTGGCTCTTGTGATGTCAGCAATGTCCCCGATGATATAAATGGTGTCTCTGTGATGTCACCCCTGTACTTGTGAAGTCACCTACATCCCATGTGATGTCATCGATGTTCCTGTGACATCACGGCTGTCCCTTTTGTTGTCACCTGTCCCCTGTGACCTCACTGGTCCCCAGTGATGTCACTGCTGTCCCTATGATTCCACCTCTGTGCCCACCGGTGGCATCATGTCCCTGTGATGTGACCGATGCTCCTGGGATGTCACCAGACCCCTGTGATTTCACCAATGTCCCTGTGACATCACAGCTGTCCCTTCCTTGTGACCAGTCCCCTGTGATGTCACTGACCCCAGTGATATCACTCATGTTCCCCTGATGTCACCCCTGTCCCCTGTGATGTCAACAATGTCTCCAGTGATGTCACTGGTGACTCTGTCATGTCGTCCTTGTCCTTGTGAAGTCACCCATGTCCCCTTTGATGTCACCATGTCCATTTGACATCACTGTTTTCCCATTGTTTTCAGCAGTCCCCTGTGATGTCACTGGTCCGTAGTGATGTCACCCATGTCACTGTGATGTCACCACTGTCCCCTGTGATGTTACCACTATCCTCAATGATATCATTGTTGTAATTTCACCCCCGCCCTTGGGAAGTCACCAATGTCCTATTTGATGTCATTGATTTCCCTGTGACATCACAGCTATCCTTTCATTTTCACCATCCCCCTGTGATGTCACTGGTCCCCAATGATGTCCCCATGATGTCACCACTGTCCCCTGTGATGTCACCAGTGTCCTAGATGGTGTCACTGGTGTCTCTGTGATGTCATCCATTTTGCTGTTATGTCACCGATGTCCCCTGAGACACAGCTATCCTTTTGTTTTCAACAGTGCCCTGTGATGTCACTGGTCCCCAATGATGTCACTGCTGTCCCTGTGATGTCACCCCTCTCCCCAGCGGTGTCACCATGTCCCTGTGATGTTAATGATTTCCCAGTGACATCATGGCTGTCCCCTTGTTTTCATCAGTCACCTGTGATGTCACTGGTCCTCAGTGATGTCAACAATGTCCATGTGATGTCACTAGACCCCATTGATGTCACTGATGTTTCTGTGACATCACGGCTGTCCTCTTTTGCTGTCCCTCTGGTGTCACCACTGTGCCAAGCAGTGGTACCTTTGTCCCCATGATGTCACTGATATTTTTGTGATATCACCAGATCCCTGTGATGTCACCCATGTCCCTGTGATGTCACCCCTGCACTTGTGAAATCACCGTCCCCCGTGATGTCACTGATTTCCCTGTGATATCACACTTGTCCCTTTGTTTTCAACAGTCCCCTGTGATGTCACTGGTTGCCAATGATGTCACCCATGTCCCTGTGATGTCACCACTGTCCCCTGTGATGTCACCAATATCCCCAATGATGTCACTGATGTCTCTTTGATGTCAGCCATGTACTTGTGATGTCACCACTGTCCCCTGTGATGTCACCATTGCCTGTGACATCACAGCTGTCCCTTTGTTTTCACCCATCCCCAGTGATGTCACTCCTCCCCAGTGATGTCACCAATGTCCCTTTCATTAGGGTTAGGGTTTAAGGTTAGGGTTAGGCTTAGGTTTTAGGGTTAGGGTTAGGGGTAAGGGTTAGATTAGGGTTTGGTTTTAGGTAATGTTTTGGTTAGAGTAAGGGAAGGGTTACAGTTATTGTTTAGGGTTTAGTGTCAGATTTAGGTTTAGATTTTGTTTTTATGGTTAGGTCTATGGTTGAGTATTGTCTAAGATACCTCCCAGTCCAAAGGTGCACACACAGAAAGCTCTTGCTCTCTGTGTAGTACCGAGCATGACGCAAGAACTGCCCTTGAGAGACAGAGGCTCAGGGCTTTCTTTCCTGAAACTACAGTGCACACCCCCTCACTGCAGCCCCAAAAGGGTTCCATGGTTACCTTTGTGATGTCATGGCCTACCCTCTCCATTCCAAAATGATGCCTGAAAACCAAAGAACCAATGCACCACACCCCCACATTGCAGCCTTTCCTTTTTGCCATTGGCCTAGTTGTGATTTTACGGCCACTCATCTCTATTCCAGAATGGCCCCCGGACACCACAGAACTAATGCCTCATACCCCAAGAATGTAGCCCAACAAGTCTGCCATGGGACTCTTTGTGGTGTCACGGCCTATCCTCTCCATTCTGGATTGGCCCCTGGGAACCACAGAACCAACGCATCACACCTCAGAGTACAGTCCAACCTGTGTGCCATGGGCCCCATTCTGATTTCACAGCCTGTCCTCTCCATTCCACAATGGCGCCTGGAAACCAAGGAAACAACGGTTCCCATGCCACAGTGTAGCCCAAGCCATGTGCCATGTGCCCATTTGGGATGTCATGGCATATCCCCTCCATTTGACTATGGACGTTGGCAACCAAAGAAATAGTGCTCTACATCCCACCAGTGGAGCCCCACCTATGTGCCCTGGGCCTTTTTGTGATGCCATGTGTACCAGGTTCACAAGGATACATGTCCAGAATAAAGACAAGTACAACAGTCATTCAAACACTACAAAATATCTTTCATTGCAGTGAGAGTAAAAAAAAAAAAACTATTAGTAAAGAGAATCAAAAGCTAACAAAAAATACAAAAAAAATACTTTATTGGCATTCATACAATATTATGAACAGCGTCTACTACAGTATTAGCTAGTAAAAGGGGATTTAAAGGGACACAATACTAGTTAGTAAAAAGGGAATTAAAAGGATACAAGAAAAGGATATAAAATGTTTGCTTTCCCTGTTGCTTCCTATCAATAAACTGTGCTCACCTGCACACACAGGTCAGACCTACCAGGGTCTGCAGGGCTGGTCGGTGCCCGTGCTTGGCGGGTGTCCCCGTGGAGCAGCACAGTGTGGATGGAAGGATGAGCATCGCTCCACCCAGCAGTGCTGACACCCCATTCCATCAGCTCTACATTACACTACGTAGGGCCAGGACGCAGCAGAAGGTGGTGCTTGAGTGGTAGCCAAACAGTGCCCGTTCATCACCTCATGGCAACAGTCTGGGCGTGCCCCACTGTAGGGCAAGGGGCCAACAACCCCTGTCCACATCATCTTCCTCTCCGTCACCTTCCTCAGCCCTAAGGATGACCTGTACCACTGTGTTTCAAGGGGATTTGTGTCTCTCTTGCAGAGTGGAGCCAAGCCAAGGAGGAACTCAGCTCTGATAATGGGGGACATCCAGTTAACTTTGCTAATGGCACAATGGGCCTTACAGTCAACTTGTGCAATAAAGTCACATTGTACAATACTCTGGTTGTGTTCACATGCGAATATAATCACTTTTTCACCCCTTTTTGCTCCATGGATCATCTAAATCAAAAGCACCCCCTTACACCATGGCAACCACTGAGCATTCACATTGTTAACTTGGTTACCATGGCAACCATTGTGTATTCTCATTGTGACGTCACTTGCCATGGAAACCATTGTGCATTCCCATTGTGACCTCGGTTACCATGGCAACCATTGTGCATTCTCATTGTGACCTCGGTTACCATGGCAACCATAGTGCATTCTCATTGTGACATCACTTACCATAGACATCACTGTGCATTCTCATTGTGACACCACTTATCATGGCAACCATTGTGCAATATCATTGTGACCTCGGTTGCCATGGCAAGCATTGTGCGTTCTCATTGTGATGTCATTTACCATGGCAACCACTGTGCATTCTCATTGTGACCTCGGTTACCACGGTAACCATTGTGGATTCTCAGTATCACTCAGCAACCATGGCAACCACTGTGCACTCCCACTGTAATATCGGTTAATATGGCATCTGTTGTGTATTTTCATTGTGATATCGCTTACCATGGCAACAATTGTGCATTCTCATTGTGACTTCAGTTACCATGGCAACCATTGTGCATTCTCATAATGATGTCACTTAGCATGGCAATCATTGTGCATTCCCATTGTGATCTCAGTTACCATGGCAACCATTATGCAGTCTCACTGTTACAGTGGTTACCATGGCAACAATTAAGCATTCTCATTGTGACGTTGGTTACAATGGCAACCATTGTCCATTCTCATTGTGATGTCACTTCCAATGGAAACAACTGTGCAATCTCATTGTGACCTCCATTACCATGGCAACCATTGTGCATTCCCATTATGACCACAGATGCCATGGAACCATTGTGCATTCTCATTGTGACATCAGATGCCATGGCAACCATTTTGCATTCTCATTGTGACCTCGGTTACCATGGCCATCATTCTGCATTCCCATTATTAAATGATTACCATGGTAACCATTGTGCATTTCTATCATCACCTAGCTTAGCACAGCAACCATTGTGCATTCTCATTGTGACCTCTGGTTATCATGGCTACCATTGTACATTCTCATTGTGACTTTTGGTTACCATGGGAACCATTATGCTTTCTCATTTTGACCTCAGTTGCCATGGCAACCCTTGTGCATTCCCATTGTGACCTCCGTTGCCATGGAAACCATTACGTATTCCCACTTTGACCTCGGTTACCATGGCAACCATTGTGCATCCTCATTGTGGCCTCACTTACCATGGCAACCGTTATGCATCCTCACTGTGTTATCAGTTGCCCTCACAACCATTGTGCATTCCCATTGTGAACTCAGTTACCATGGCAATCATTGTGCATTTTCATTGTGAACTTTGTTACCATGACAAACATTGTGCATTCTCATTGTGACTGTGCATAGCATGGCAACCATTGTGCATTCCCACTGTAACCCCGGTTGCCATGACAACCATTTGTGCATTCTCATTGTGACATCAGTTACCATGCCAAACATTGTGAATTCTCATTGTGACCTCGGTTACCATGGCAACCGCTATGCAGTCTCACTCTTTTGCTGGTTACCATGGCAACCATTGTGCATTCTCATTGTTAAGTCGGTTACCATGGCAACCATTGTGCATTGCCATTGTGATGTTTCTTACCATGCAAACCATTGTGCATTGTCGTTGTGATGGTTACCATGGTAAAAATTGTGCATTCTCATTCTGACATCACTTACTGTGGTAACAATTGTGAATTCCCATTATTACAATAGTTTCCATGGAAACCATTGTGAATTCTCATTGTGACCTCAGTTACCATGGCAAACGTTATGCAGTCTGTTTTGCTGGTTACCATGGCAACCATTGTGCATTCTCATTGTTAACTCGGTTACCATGTGCATTTGCATTGCTAGAGCTGGTTAATAAGGCAACCATTATGCACTTCCTGTTACGTCGCTTACCACGGCAACCATCCATAACACCCAGATAATATAGAAATGCCAAAAATTGTTTCTGCCTATCAAAAACTTATCATTCTCTGTCAGCTCTCTGAAGGAAGTTCTCACCAGGACTTCCCACGGCACCTTTCCTGCCAAAAGATCCTGCCATTGTTTATGGTTACCATATCTCCTCCAACATCTGAACTGGCTACGTGCCAAGAAACCACGTGCAACCTCTTGAACACTATAAAAGTTGAGGACAAATTCTGGAAAACCAGGGAGAGGAAAGGCATAAGAACTGGTGACTGTAGCCGAGAATCTCTGCCCACCTCCCCTCACCTTTTCTCCACCACCACGTGCTGCCTGCCTGCCACCGGAGACTGGAACTGTGCCAGCCTGGAGAGAGCTGAGACCACCGTGCCACATGTGGGAGTTCTACCTTATCCTTCTACCCTGACCATATTTCTGAGGGCCCAAAGCTTCGGCTGAGCTGAGACCCTGCATGGCCTGGGACAGGGGCATGAGCGGTGAAACCACACATGGTGCATTGCAGAGAACTAAAGCTGTCAGACCCCCTGAAGCTACAGACATAACATCCAAAAGCTGCAGGGACAGAGAAAAAAAAGGCAGAAACTGCTTCTCTTCTGCCACACTAACCAGCTCAACTGGAAAAGGTACTTTTCAGTGGTATTTTTTCTCTGCTTCTAGAAATAATCTTAGCAGTTTCCAACCTTTTCTTATTTTTTCCTCATTCTCTTTGCACCTCTTAGCAATTAATAAAATCAGGTTTTGGTATCAACAGATAACTTGTGTGAGTTTTAATTTTGCTCAAGGGAACATTCAAATCTGAAGTTCTTTCTGCAATATTTTAGCAGATTGTCACTGGTATCTCTGTGATGTTATCCCTGGCCTTGTGATGTCACTACTGTCCCCTGTGATGTCACCACTGTCCCCGTTAATGTCTCTAGTGTCTCTGGGGTATCATCACTGTCCCCTGTGATGTCAAAAATGTCCCCAATGATGTCCTGCTGTCCCTGTGATGTCACCACTGTCCCCAGTAATGTCATCATATCCCCGTGATGTTAACAATTTCCCAGTGACATCACAGCTGTCCCCTTGTTTTCACAAGTCCCCTGTGATGTCAGTGATGTCATCCATGTCCCTGTGATTTCACTAGACCCTTTGATGTCACTGATGTCCCTGTCACATCATGGCTCTCCCCTTGTTTTAGCCACCCTCCTGTGATATCACTGGTCCCCAGTGATGTCATTGCTGTCGCTGTGGTGTCATGTCACCACTGTGCCCAGCAGTGGCACCTTGTTCCTGTGATGTCACCGATATCCTTGTTGTCACAAGAACCCTGTGATGTCACCACTGTCCCTGTTATATCATGGCTGTCACCGATGTCACCGATGATGTCACTGGTGTCTCTGTGATGTCACCCCTGGTCTTGTGCAGTCACTGATGTCCCCTGTGATGTGACCGATGTCCCTGTGACATCACAGCTTTCCCATTGTTGTCATCAGTCCTCTGTTATGTCACTGGTTTCCAACTATGTCACTGCTGTCTCTGTGATGTCACCACTGTCCCCAGCGGTGGCTCCATGTCCCCATGATGTCACTGATTTCCCTGTGACATCAGGGCTTTTCTTTGTTGTCACCAGTCCCCTGGGATGTCACTGGTCCCCAGTGATGTCACCCATGTCCCTGTGATGTCACCTCTGTCCCCTGTGATGTCACCAATGCCCTTGATGATATCACTGTTTTCACTGTGATGTCACCCCTGTCCTTGTGAAATCACCAATATCCCCTGTGATGTCACTGATTTCCCTGTGATACCACGCCTGTCTCTTCCTTTTCCACAGTACCCTGTGATGTCACTGGTACCTTGTGATGTTACTCATGTCCCTGTGATGTCACCACTGTCCCCTCTGATGTCATCAATATCCCCAATGATGTCACTGAGTCTCTTTGATGTCAGCCATGTACTTTTGATCTCACCAATGTCCCTGTGACATCACAGCTGTCTCTTTGTTTTCACCAATCCACTGTGATGTCACTCATCCCCAGTGATGTCACGAATGTCCCTTTCATTAGCGTTAGGGTTTAGAGTTAGGGTTTAGAGTTAGGGTTAAGGTTAGAGGGTTAGGGTTTAGGCTTAGGTTTAGACTTAGGTTTAGGCTTAGGTTTTAAGATTAGTGTTAGGGGTATGATTTGGGTTTAGGGTTTAGCATTAGGTGAAGATTTAGATTTGTTTTTAAGGTTAGGTCTAGGGTTCAGTGCTGTCTAAGATCCCTCCCAAACCAAAGATGTCCACACAAAAAGCTCTTGCTCTTTGTGTAGTTACTCTAACCCTAACCTTGAATCATAGCCCCGAACACTCACCCTAACCCTGACTCATCATCTACCCAGTGCAGTTGGGGCGTCTCTCTCAGCACTGGATAAAGAGGAAGAGCTTTCTGTGCCAGCACCTTTGGTCAGGGAGTTTTCTTCGTCCTTGTGGAATTTTGGCTGTCAGACGGCAGTTTCAGCCCAGCGTCCCTACAAGCGAATCGACTGGCATTGCACCCAGGAAAGAAAGCCCTGAGCCTCTGTCTCTCCAGTGCAGTTGTTGTGTCATGCTCGGCACTACACAAAGAGCAAGAGCTTTCTGTGCGTGCACCTTTGGACTGGGAGGTATCTTAGGCAGCACTGAACTCTAGACCTAACCTTAAAAAAAAATCTAAACCTGAACCTAACGGTAAACCCTAAATCCTAACTGTAACCCTATCCCTTACTCTAACCAAAAAATTGCCTAAAACCTAAGTTAACTCTTACTTCCAACCCTAACCCCTAAACCCTAAGCCTAACCCTAAAACCTAAGCCTAAATGTAAGCCTAATCCTCACCTTAAACCCTAATCCCCTAATCCTAACCCTTAACCCTAACCCAAACTCAAACCCTGAAACCCTAACCCTAAACCCTAAATCCTAACACTAATCCCTAACCCCCAACCCTAACCCTAAAACGTAAGCCTAAACCCTAAACCCTAGTCCTAACCGTAACCCTAATGAAAGGGACATTGGTGACATCACTGGGGACGAGTGCCATCACAGGGGATTGGTGAAAATAAAGATACAACTGTGATGTCACAGGGACATTGGTGACATCACATGGGACACCAGTGGCATCACAAGTACATGGCTGACATCAAAGAGACATCAGTGACAGCACTGGGGATATTGGTGACATCACAGGGGACAGTGGTGACATCACAGGGACATGGGTGACATCATTGGGTACCAGTGGCATCACAGGTGACATCGGTGATTTCACAAGGACAGGGGTGACATCACAGTGACACCAGTGATATCATCAAGGGCAATGGTGACATCACAGAAGACAGAGGTGACATCACTGGGACATGGGTGACATCACAGGGGTCTGATGACACCACAAGGATATCGGTGACATCACGGGGACAAGGTGCCACCGCTGAGCACAGTGGTGAAACCACAGGGACAGCAGTGACATCATTGGACACATTGTTGACATCACAGGGGACAGTGATGACACTACAGAGACACCAGTGACACCAATGGGGACATCTGTGACATCACAGGGGACATCGGTGGCTTCGCAAGGACAGTGGTGACATCACAGAGACACCAGTGACATCATTTGAAACATCTGTGACATCACAGGACACTACAGACAACAAAGGGACAACATTGGTGACACCGTAGGGGACAGTGGTGACATCACATAGACATGGGTGATATCACTGGGGACCAGTGACATCCCAGGGGACTGGTAACAAGAAAGGGACAACTGCAATGTCACAGGGACATCGATGACATCACAGAGGTCTAGTGACATCACAGGGATATCGGTGACATCACGGGGACAGGGTGCCACCACTGGGGACAGTGGTGACGTCACAGACACAAAGGTGACATCACTGGGGACCAGTGACATCACAGGGGACTGTTGACAACAAAGGGACAACCGTGATGTCACAGGGACATTGGTGACATCACAGCGGACTTCAGGGACTTCACAAGGACAGGGGTGACATCACAGTGACACCAGTGACAATGTCAGGGACATCAGTGACATCAGAAGGGACAGGGTTGACATCAGAGGAAAGTCAGTGATATCACTGGAGATCAGTGACATCACAGGGGAGTGTTGAGAACAAAGGGACAGCAGTGATGGCACAAAGCCATCTGTGACATCACAGGGGTCTGGTAACATCAGTGGGGACATCAGTGACACCACAGGGACATGATGGCACTGCTGGGGACAATGGTGATATCATCGGGACAGCAGTGACATCACTGGAGAACACTGACGTCACAAGGGACTGCTTACAGCAATGGGAAAGCCGTGATGTCACAGAGACATTGGTGACATCACATGGGGTGGAGGTGACAACACAGAGACACCAATTATATCATTGGGGACATTGGTGACATCACATGGGACAGTGGTGACATCACAGAGGAACCTGTAAAATCATAAGCTATTGTTGCCAACAAAGGGAAAGTCGTGATGTCAGAGGGACATCAGTGACATCACAGGGACATCGTTGACATCACAGGGACATGGTGCTACCATTGGGGACAGTTGTGACATCACAGAGATAGCAATGGTGTCACTGGGGACCAGAAATATCACTGGGGACTGGTGACAACAAAGGGAAAGCCATGATGTTACAGGGACATCGGTGACATCACAGGGGACCGGGATAACAACACAGAGACACCAGTGATATCATGGGGGACATTGGTGACATCACAGGGGAGAGTGGTGACATGACAGGGACAGAACTGACATCATTGTGGACCAGTGACATCACAGAAGACTGGTGAAAACAAAGGGGCAGCCATGATCTCCCAAGGACATCAGTGACATCATTGGGGACATCGGTGATGTCACAAGGACAGAGGTGACATCACAGAGACACCAGTGACATCATCGGTGACACTGGTGACATCACAGGGACAGCAGTGACATCATTGAGGGCCAGTGACGTCACAGGGGACTGGTGACCACAAAGGGACAGCCGTGATGTCACAGGGCTATCAGTGACATCACAGGGGACAGGAGTTACAACGCAGGGGACAGAGGTGACATCACAGAAACATTGGTGACATCACTGGGGACAAGTGATGTCACAGGGGACTGGTGACAACAAAGGGACAGCTGTGATATAACGTGGATGTTGGTGGAGGAGCTTCCAGAACAAACTGCACACAAATCAGGATGATTTATGCAAATGTTCCACTTTATTTACACAACCCAATCTCTTCTATACTTTCACTGCCCCCCGGGCTGTGATCACTTTTGATGCCGAATTTTTGCCCCAAAAGGCATGGAGAAACTGCTTTAGAGACAAGGTTTATTTCTTTAAAGCAGGAGGTATTTTATTAGCAACGCGTTGGGGAGTTCTCCAGGTCTCCCAACGCGTTGGGGAGCTCTCCAGGTCACCCTGGGCAAAGAGCTCCGTCGTGTACAATCAGCATAGCTCTTTTATACAGTTTTTGAGGATAGGATTACAACACAATCATACATATTCATTAAATTGCAACATCTAATTGTAATATTCATATGAAGGCGGAGTCTGGGCGGAGTCTTCAATTTGGGGAGATTTCATGGTGGGGGTTCCTGTTGCCTTCCTCTGGGCGGGGGTCGTGTGTGAGTCTTCCTCACTGTAAACTTCTGAACTTTCTTTCGATCTTCTCCTTTTAAGGCAGTTTTGGCAAACACAATAAGGTCAGGCTGACTTTTGGCTCATCCTACGATTTGCTGAGTTGCTATCTCTGTGAGGAATGCAGCTATCTCTCTAGGACTGCTCTAGGATTCGCTGAGTTGCTATCTCAAGGACTGCCTAGTTTCCTAATGTTAAGGTTTTGAAATTTCTCTTACAATTTTGTGTTAACCTTTTATGTTTCAAAGTTTTAAGTGAGTGGCTTCACTTTCAAACTATTGGTTATTTGCTGTAACCCACGAACCCAGCGTGCATTACTGACACACTTCCTATTGGGTGCACACAGATGTCCACGCGATATGAAGACATTGTTTTTCTCCTAAAACTCCTCCTCGTTTTTGTCACAGGTTTCTCTTTGTTTACATTCCTGCAGTCTGTTATCACTGCTCCTGTATCTTTCCACTGCCTGCAAAGAGGCTTCTGGCTATGTCAGGGCCAGGCCTAACTGAGGCCAATTAGTATGGTTTGTCCATAGTGTGTCTTTTTTCAGCTAAGCACCCCACACATGGACATCAGTGCCATCACTGGGGACATCGGTGACTTCACAAGGACAAGGGTGACATCACAGAGACACCTGTGACATCATCAGTGACACTGATGACATCACAGGGACAACCATGACATCACTGTGTGTACCAGGTTCACAAGAATACGTCTGGAATAAAGACAAGTACAACAGTCATTCAAACACTACAAAATATCTTTTGTTGCAGTGAGAGTAAAAAGAACTATTAGCAAAGAGAATCAAAAGCTTAAAAAGAATACAAAAAACCTACTTTATCTATTGGCATTCATACAATACCACGAACAGCCTCTGTTACAGCATTAGCTAGTAAAAAGGGAATTAAAGGGATACAAGAAAAAGGATATAAAACATTTGCTTTGCCTCTTGCTTCCTATCAATGAACTGTGCTCACCTGCACAGACAAGCCAGGCCTACCAGGCTCTGCAGGGCTGGTCGGTGCCCGTACTGGGCAAGTGTCCCTGTGGAGCAGCACAGTGTGGATGGAAGGATGAGCATCGCTCCACCCAGCAGTGCTGACACCCCATTCCATCAGCTCTACATTACACTACGTAGGGCCAGGATGCAGCAGAAGGTGGTGCTTGAGTGGCAGCCAAACAGCACCCGCTCATCACCTCACGGCAACAGTCTGGGCGTGCCCCACTGTAGGGCAAGGGGTCAACGACCCCTGCCCAACTCATCTTCCTCTCCATCACCTTCCTCAGCCCTATGGATGACCTGTACCATTGTGTTTCAAGGGGATTTGTATCTCTCTTGCAGAGTGGAGCCAAGCCAAGGAGGAACTCAGGTATGATAATGGGGGATATCCAATTAAAATTGCTAAAGACAGAGTGGGCCCTACAGTCAACTTGTGCAATAAAGTCACATTGTACAATATTCTGGCTGGTTTCACACCCCAATATAATCACTTTCTCACCTCTCTATGCTCCACTGATCATCTGAATCAAAATTCCCCCCCTCACACCATGGCAACCATTATGCATTCTCATTGTGACCTTAGTTACCATGGCAACCATTGTGCATTCTCACTGTGATCTCTGTTACCATTGTGTATTCTCACTGTGTCTTCGGTTACCATGGCAACCATTATGCAGTCTGTTACATTGGTTACCATGGCAACAATTAAGCATTCTCATTGTGATGTTGGTTACCATGGCAACCATTGTCCCTTCTCATTGTGATGTCACTTACAATGGCAACAACTGTGCATTCTCATTGTGAATTTCGTTACCATGGCATATCTATTGCATTCTCATTGTTACCTTGGTTACCATGGCAACCATTATGCAATCTCATTGTTACGATTGGTTACCACAGCAACCATTATGAAGTCTCATTGTTACTGTGGTTACCATGGCAACCATTATGCATTCCCAGTTATTTACCATGGTAACCATCTGTAACACACAGATAATATAAAAATGCCAAAAATTGTTTCTGCCTGTCAAAAACTTCCTATCAAACATTCTCTGTCAGCTCTCTGCCAGAAGTTCTCACCAGGACTTCCCACGGCACTTTTCCTGCCAAAAGATCCTGCCATTGCTAATGATTATCATATCTATTCCAACATCTGAACTGGCTACGTGCCAAAAAACCATGTTCAAGCTACTGTAAACACTATAAAAATTGAGGGCAAATTCTGGAAAATCAGGGAGAGGAAAGGGAGAAGAACTGGTGACTGTAGCCAAGAATCTCTGCCCACCTCCCCTCACCTTTTCTCCATGGAAACTGCAACACTAAAGAAACATTAAAAGAAACACTAAAGAAACACTAAAACTACCACTAATAGAGAATAAGATAGGACAGTGCTCTACACTAAAGCAATTTTTGAAGCAATTCTACTCAAGTTGGCACCAAAGCAAGAATTATGAATTAGAGATGGATGGAACT
>NW_026087967.1:0-23996 GCF_022539395.1 Myiozetetes cayanensis
GAGTGCTGACGGGCGGGCGCGGCCGCCAATGGGAGGCGGCGGGGGCGGAAGCGGCGGCGCTGAGGGCCCCTCGGGGAGGCGGCGGATTTTGGGGCCATTTGGGGACTTTGGGGGATTCTATTCCCTTTTTCATCACGCAGTGTCCCAGGGATCCTTTGGTTCCTTGAGGCCCTGCAGTGTCCCAGCAGCCCCTTCATTCCTTTGGGCCACTGGAGACACCCCATAATCCTGCCCTGCCTTGTCCATGGCTACTGAGCCTTCTGAAAGGTTGCAAAGGGGTTCAGCAGCAGTGATCCCCATCCTGCTGGCTCTGCTTCCCAGCCTGACCAGCATGGCCAGTGCAGGCTCAGCCCAGGGTGCCACAGCCCCTCCCTCTGCAGAGCAGCCCCTCCAGCTCAGGGCCCTGCAGGGATCCCAGGCTGGGATCTGCAAGTGGCCAAGAAAGAGGGTTCTCCGTGCCATGGATTCCTCTGTGCAGGCACAGAAACGCTGCCTTGCTCTTCTGGCACATCCCTTTGCCCAGGGCAGTGTGTCCAGGCTGCCTTGGCCACTTACAGATGTTAAAAGTTACTGTGTTAAATGGGAAATGTTATGTTAAAAAAAAAACCTAAGAAGTTTCAGGATTGCACTGTTCTGTATCTTGTTGTAATAAAAAGGGGGGAGATGTAGCATTTGGGGTTTCAGGAGTGCCAGCAGAGCTTTCTGGGAAACAAATTCTGTGGGACTCCGGTGCACATGAGCAGTGAAGAACCTTGGCAGGATTGGTTGAGAGGGTTACCTGTTGGGACGTGTTACGATTCAGAACTGCTACTGCAGCCTTTGTTCTCTCTCAATAAAGCACTCTGTTACACACCACATTGGTGTCTCTTGGTCCATGCAGACTACTTATTTATTATATTAATAATATTACAACAGTTCTTTCCACATCTCGGCTTTGGGAAAGGATGGGGAAGGTTGGGAAAGCTGTTAACAGGGTGGTTTTGCCTGAGGTGTTAAACATGGGAGCGGGTCTCTCTTCACAATTCCCAAGAGAAGAGATGGCAGAAAGCTGCCCTGCAGGTTGTATTTGAAGGAACAGGAAAAGAGACCGAGGGTAAGGGGTTTCTTTCCTGGAGGGCAGGGCTGTTGTTCTCCTGCAGGAGCCCTATGCTGAAATTGTCAGTCCGACTTCCAAATTTGAATATGGACAAACATTCCTGCCAGACAAAAGGTGGCAGGACAGAAAGCTCTTGCTGCCCATGAAGTACCCAGGTTGGCCCACCAACTGCACCTGAAACCAGAAGGTTTTAGGCTTTCTTTCCTGGGGGAAAGGCCGTGACATCACAAAGGGGAAATGGCAGATGGGTGGGGCTGCACTTTGACATTCTGTGACGTTGGTTCTTTGGTTTCCAGGGGTTGTTCTGGAATGGAGAGGACAGGCCATGACATCACAAAGGGGTCCATGGAACAGTGGTGGTGTTTCACTTTGGGGTTGTAGGGTGTTGGTTCTTTGCTTGCCAAGGGCTATTCCGGAATGGAGAGGATAGGCTGTGACATCACAAAAGGGCCTCAAGCACATGGGTTGGTGTAGTGGGTTGACCCTGGCTGGATTTCAAACACCCACTAAAAGTCGCTATCTCCCCCTCCCTCTGTAACTCCACAGAGGAGAGAAAAAAAATCACCTGAGGATTCCTGAGAACAGATAAGGGTCAGGAGAAAGTCACTTACTAATGGGCAAAACAGACTCAAAGTAAGGATAGCACTAAAATTTCTTCCTAACAGGAGAAAAGCCAAAGATTGAAAAATAAAACAGTCTTAAAATCACCTTCCCCCACCCCTCTGTCCTTCTCAGCTCTGCCTCCTCCCCCCCAGCAGTGCAGGGGGATGGGGAAGGGGGTTGCAGTCAGGTGTTGTTTGAGTCCATCCCTCGGGCAGCAGCTCTTCCCATTCTGCTGTCCTGTGGGTTTCTCTTTCCTGGGCTGCAGGGGGTCTCTGCACCCCGATGCTCCTCCATGGTCTGCAGGGGGACACCAGCGTTACTTTGGTCTCCACCAGGGGCTACAGGGGGGCCACAGCTCTGAGTCTTTCCCCTGTTACTGGATGGACCTCCCAGCGTGAGTCCATCCCTCGGGCAGCAGCTCTTCCCACCCTGCTGTCCCGTGGGTCCCTCCTCCATGGGGTCAGTCCTTCAGGGATGAGCTGAACTGGCGTGGGTTCCCCACAGGGGTCATGAGTCCTACCTGGGAAAAACCTGTTCCAGCCTGGGCTTCCTTTTCCACAAATTGCAGGTCCCTGCCAAGGCCTGCTTCATCCTGGGCCTGCCCCGGGGTCACAGCCTCCTTCCTGCATCCCTCTGCTCCAGCGTGGGCTCCTCCATGGGCTGCAGGGGGGTCTCTGCACCCCGATGCTCCCCCATGGGCTACAGGGGCCTCAGTTATGAGTCCTTCCCCTGCTCCTGTGGGGTCCCTCCTGCCCCTCCTTCTACACTGCCCTTGGGGTCTGTGTTGTTATCCCATGTTCTCACTCTGCTCTTCCCACGCTGCAATTTTTTCTGTTCAACTCTCCTCTCTTCTGAAATGTGTTATCCCAGAGGTGTTACTTTCACTCCTAAGTGGCTCAGCCTTGGCCAGTGGCAGGAACTCCGTCCTGGAGCAGCTGGCATTGGCTCCATGGGACAGGGGAAGCTTCTGGCAGATTCTAACAGAAGCCACCCTGTAGCCCCCTGTTACCAAAACCCAGGCACAGAAACCCCACTGTCTTGTGCAGCTCTTTCTCCAAACCAAGCAGGTGGGAGTTGGTGCCAAGGAGCTGAAACCTGCAGGTCCAGCCTTTAGTGGAGGAAGTTCAGATTTGCCCAAGGCTGCTTTGAGTCCCAGGGTTTGGATGAGGGAATGGAGGGGTGGGAATAGGGATAAAGTCTGATGGATTGTCAGACACAAAGGGGTTTGATTTTGTTATCTATTCAGACTGAATTAGGAAGTGCTTAGGATCACTATGGACTGGGGATTGCTGATATCAATGTAAAAACAGGAAAAAAATAAGCAGGACACAAAAAAGACACCTTTTCTCATGATTTTATCAATACAATACAATATTCACTTTGAATGCACTACTGAGCTCTGTCTAATTAACCACAAAAGAATTGAAGACTTAGAAGTAAATTATTCCCAGGGGCTTGTCTGGTTAAGATGCCATCACTGAAAGTGTGGAGGAATGAGCAGACAAGGACACCATCCCTGGGGCTGGGGAAGCAGGAACTCAGAGTCCCTGGTTCCAGGTGGCAAATGGACTGTGGAATATTTGTGTGAGAGCCCATAATGGGTGTGCTGCTTTCAGGGGGAGTCCAGTTAAATTTCTTCCCCGTGGCCAGTGCAGGGCTGTGTTTTGGATTTGTGCTGAACACAGGGTTGATAATCACAGAGTCACAGAATATGCTGAGTTGGAATGGACCCCCAGGGATCATCCAGTCCAACCCTTAGCTCTTGTGATGGTTTGGACTTGGCTCTCTGTCAAATGCCTGAAGTCACAGCAATAACCCCTTCTCCTTCCTTTCTTTTCTTAGGGCAAAGAAAAAAAAAAAAAACTATAAAAATTGAAGAACCTGAAATCCAGCTCGTTATATGAATATATATATTTTACCTATATTACAGTTGTATAAAAGTTAAATGCTGTGTACACAGTGAAGGGAATCTAAATGCTCCCCAAAAAGAAAGGGAAAGGGGAAAAAGGAACAAAAAGAGACAAAAACAGGATATACAGATATACACAACCAAACCGAACAACTAACAAAATAATTAGCAAACCAAATCTCATCCCATCCCTCAGAAAAGCAAGATTGGCACACATGACCAGCACTGTCCAATCTCCCACAGGGCAGACCAGCGGTCGCTGCAGGCTCAGCCTTCAGATAAGCGAGACCAACACAGTGACCACTGCTCCTGAACCTCACGGGAAGAGAAGAGAATAAAGGTCTCTGCCTGGGGAGCCTCTTCAGTGCTCAACCACCCTCTGAGGGAAGAACCTTTTTCCAAGATTCACCCTAAAGTTCTCCTGCCACAACTCCAGGCCATTCCCTCAGTCCTGTCCCTGGTCCCCACAGAGCAGAGCTCAGGGCCTGCCCCTCCTCTGCCCCTGCCCAGGAAGTTGTGACTGCAGTGAGGTCTCCCCTCAGTCTCCCCCAGCTGGACACACCAAGTGCCCTCAGTGTCTTCACACGGCTTCAAATCAAGGCCCTTCCCCATCTTTGTTGTCCTCCTTTGGACACTCTCCAATGGCTCAATCTCTCCCTTCCATTGTGCCCCCGCAAACTGCCCCAATCTTGCAGGTGAGGCCGCCCCAGGGCAGAGCAGAGTGGGACAATCCCCTCCCTGATGCCCCCAGCACAGGCTTGGCCCTCCTGGCTGCCAGGGCACTGCTGACTCAGGGCCAACTGGCACCCACCAGCACCCCCAGGGCCCTTTCCCGGCACTGCTTCCCAGACTCTCATTCCCAGTGTGTCCGTCCTCCCGGGGTTGCCCCATCCCAGGGCAGGATCCGTCCCTTCCCCCTGGGGAACTTCCCATGGTTGGTGATTCCCAGCTGTGATGGTTTGGACTTGGCTCCCTGCCAAATGCTCGAAAGTCACGACAGCAGCTCCTTTCCTCCCTCCCTTCTCCTCTTAGGGCAAAGAAAAAAAAACTATAAAAAAATTAAAGAACCCAAAGTCAAGCTGTTTATATAAAATATATATATATATTTACGTAAATTAAAGTTATATACAGTTAAGATGCTATATACACAGTAAAAGGGGATCCACTCCCCGAAGGGATAGGGAAAGGGGAAAAAAAGGGACACCAAACAGGTATACTTAATCAAATTCAAGAACTATACTAGTAATTAACAAAACAGATCTCACCACTTCCCTTAGAAAAGCAGGATTAGCAGACACAGCCAGCACTCTCCGAACCCCCCACGTGTCAGGCCAGCGGTCGCTGCAGGCCTCAGCTTTAGATAAGCGAGACCAACGCAACGACCTACAGTTCCCGACCCTCGTTGGAAGAGAAGAGAGCGAGGTCTCTAATCTCCAACTTATTTATACTCTGGTTTACGTAAAAATCGTATGGAATACTGGGTACTTGGCCACTTCCTTGGTTACAAACTGGTTACCAGGAAGGCCTAGATCAAAACCATCACATTCTCCACCCCTTATTCCATACTATTTTTACATAACACTTATATTTCACTTTCACTTATATTCCTCACATATATACACATATGGATAAATGTATATCGTCCTTGTTCATTCTTTAGAGCATCCATCTTGTTGTAGAAGAATCAGCATCAGGATTAGCTTGGTTCAGATTTTTGGCTCTTTGGTGACAATTACAGTTGTGGTTTTAGGGCTGGTTCTCTGGTTTGGGCTGGTTTATCACTGGATACCGGCATTAGTTTGTTCAGGTCTTTCCCACCTGGTGACTGGTTTCCTGTAAAACACAACTCAAAGCACATGATTAGTTATTCCCCAAGGTTAAATTTCCTTGAGGCACACAGTGGATCTCTCCATCCTTTCTCATTACCCACCAGGTATTTCCGGGTCCTTGAGCGAAAACAATCCCACGAATGGGTTTGTCTTCGCCCGAGGGAGGAGTAATCCAAACAGCCTTCCCTAACATACCTCTCAGATGGATCGCTGGAACTTTGTCTCCATCTACAGTGTGGAGGGATTCTGCTTGGGCAGGACCAGCTCGATTGACAGAGCCTCTAGTGTTAACTAGCCAGGTGGCCTTGGCTAAGTGCTTGTCCCAGTTCTTGAAAGTTCCCTCACCTAGTGCCTTCAGAGTTGTTTTTAACAGTCCATTACACCTTTCAATTTTCCCAGCGGCGGGTGCATGATATGGAATGTGATATACCCATTCAATACCATGCTCCCGTGCCCAAGTGGCCACCAGATTATTCTTAAAATGAGTCCCATTGTCTGACTCAATTCGTTCTGGAGTACCATGTCTCCACAGGACTTGCTTCTCGAGACCTAGAATGGTATTCCGGGCTGTTGCATGTGGTACCGAATATGTCTCTAACCATCCAGTAGTCGCTTCCACCATGGTAAGCACATAGTGTTTACCTTGGCGGGTTTGTGGCAATGTGATGTAGTCGACCTGCCATGCTTCTCCATATCTATACTTGTCCCAGCGTCCACCATACCATAGGGGCTTCAACCTTTTGGCCTGTTTAATGGCAGCACAGGTTTCACAGTCATGGATAACCTGGGAAATAGAGTCCATGGTCAAATCCACCCCTCGGTCTCGTGCCCATCTATAGGTGGCATCTCGGCCCTGATGGCCTGAAGCATCATGGGCCCATCGAGCTAGGAACAACTCACCCTTTTGCTGCCAGTCTAGGTCTACTTGTGACACCTCGACTTGTGCAGCACGGTCTGCTTGTCTGTTATGAGTGTGTTCCTCATTAGCTCGATCCTTGGGCACATGGGCATCTACATGGCGGACTCTCACATTCAGTTTTTTCACTCTGGCAGCGATGTCTTGCCACAAGTCGGCAGCCCAGATGGGTTTTCCTCTACGTCTCCAATTCATTTTCTTCCACCTGTCTAGCCATCCCCATAGGGCATTGGCTATCATCCACGAATCAGTGTAGAGGTAGAGTCTTGGCCATCCTTCTCTTTCTGCAATGTCTAAGGCCAATTGGACAGCTTTGAGTTCCGCAAACTGACTCGATTCACCTTTACCTTCAGTGGCTTCTGCCACCCGTCGGGTGGGACTCCACACAGCTGCTTTCCACTTCCGGCTCCTTCCTACAATGCGGCAAGAACCGTCAGTGAAGAGGGCATAACGTGTCTCTTCATCTGGCAACTGATTATATGGCGGAGCTTCTTCAGCTCGACTCACTGGCTCTTCTTCTTCTTCATCCGCCAGACTGAAGTTCCCACCTTCAGGCCAATTGGTTATAATTTCCAAAATTCCAGGGCGATTCGAGTTTCCCATTCGGACACGTTGCGTAATCAAAGCCATCCACTTACTCCACGTGGCATCGGTGGCATGATGCGTAGAGGGCACCTTACCCTTGAACATCCAGCTCAGCACTGGTAATCGGGGTGCCAGGAAGAGTTGTGTTTCGGTACCAATCACTTCTGAGGCTGCTCGTATGCCTTCATATGCCGCTAAGATTTCTTTTTCCATAGGGGTGTAGTTGGCTTCAGAACCTCTGTAGCTTCGGCTCCAGAAACCAAGTGGTCGCCCTCGCGTCTCGCCAGGCACTTTTTGCCAGAGTCTCCAGGAGGGACCTTTATCTCCAGCTGTAGAGTAAAGTACATTCTTTACATCTGGTCCCGTCCTGACTGGACCAAGAGCCACGGCATGTGCAATCTCTTGCTTGATTTGCCTAAAAGCCTGTTGTTGTTCAGGACCCCACTGGAAGTTGTTCTTTTTACGGGTCACAAAGTAAAGAGGGCTTACAATTTGGCTGTACTCTGGGATGTGCATCCTCCAGAAGCCTATGGCTCCCAGAAAAGCTTGGGTTTCTTTTTTGTTTGTCGGTGGAGCCATTGCTACGATCTTATTGATGATGTCTGTTGGAATCTGACGACGTCCATCTTGCCATTTCACCCCTAGGAATTGGATTTCTCTGGCAGGTCCCTTGACTTTATTTCTCTTGATGGCGAAACCGGCCTCGAGGAGAATCTGGATGATCTTTTGCCCTTTTTCAAAAACTTCTTCTGCTGTGTCCCCCCATACAATGATGTCATCGATGTACTGCAGGTGCTCTGGGGCCTTACCCTTCTCTAGGGTGGCCTGAATCAGCCCATGACAAATGGTTGGACTGTGCTTCCACCCCTGGGGCAGTCGATTCCAGGTGTACTGCACACCCCTCCAGGTGAAAGCAAACTGTGGCCTGCACTCTGCTGCCAAGGGAATGGAGAAAAATGCATTAGCAATATCAATAGTGGCGTACCACTTCGCTGTCTTGGACTCCAGCTCATACTGGAGCTCCAACATGTCTGGTACAGCAGCACTCAATGGTGGCGTGACTTCATTCAAGCCACGATAGTCCACTGTCAGTCTCCATTCTCCATCGGATTTACGTACAGGCCAGATAGGGCTATTGAAGGGTGAGTGTGTTCTGCTGACCACCCCTTGACTCTCTAACTTCCTGATCATCTTGTGAATGGGGATCACAGCATCTCGATTTGTCCTGTACTGTCGCCTGTGTACAGTTGCAGTGGCTATAGGCACTTGCTGATCTTTAACTTGGAGTAGTCCCACAATGGAAGGATCTTCTGAGAGGCCAGATAGGGCAGACAATTGCTTGGACTTCTCTTCAATCACCGTGGCTACACCGAAAGCCAATCGGTACCTCTTCGGGTCTTTGAAGTATCCTCTTTTTAGGTAGTCCATACCAAGAATGCAAGGGGCTTCTGGCCCCGTCACAATGGAATGCTTTTGCCATTGGTCTCCTGTCAAGCTCATATCGGCCTCTACCACTGACAACTCTTGAGACCCTCCGGTCACTCCAGAAATAGAAACAGCCTCTATACTCTTATGCTCTGATGGCATTAAAGTACACTGGGCACCAGTATCCACTAAAGCCCGGTATCTCTGAGGATCCGATGTGTCAGGCCATCGAACCCACACAGCCCAGTAAACTCTGTTATCTTCCTGGTCCCTATCCTTCTCCTGGCAGAAGGCAGGGCCCCTCTATTGGTCTTGATCGGAGTATTCATCGTCCGACTTTGACTTTGCCTTCTTGGAAGCCTTCTTGTTATTGTCAAAGCGGACCTCCATCTTTTTGTGTTTCAGAGGTTGTAGAGCATCTGCATCAATCACGTAGACAACCTTTTTGTTGTTTTCCTTTTGTTGTAACTCTCTCACTCTGGCCTCAAGTTTGGAAGTGGGTTCACCATCCCACTTCTTCATGTTTTCTCCTTTGCTTCGCAGATAGGACCACAGTTGATTACGTGACCTCCGTCTGGGGTTTCCTCTCCTTCTGCGTACTAAGAAAGGAGACCGTGAACGAGGCCGGGACCAAGATCGAGGTCGAAATCGTGGTCGAGACCATTTTATTGGTCTGTCTCTAAAGTCTCTGTAGTCTATATAGACTCTATCATCTCTATCCCTATAGTCGTCTTCATATCTGAAATATTCATAGGGCCTCTCCATTGCTTCCCTAGCATGGATAGGTCGGTGTCGGGCATCGGAGGACCTTTCCAAATTTTCTGCTATGGTCCGTATCCATGAACACATGGTGTCCACAGTCGGTTCATCCGTTTTTGGATTATATACTGATATTAAGCAATTAAGGTATGATGCAGGGGCACCTCTAATCACTTGCCTCCACATTGGCTCTGTACATGAAATCTTCTCTGGTTCTAAACAGTCATAATAATCTGAATTGCAATAAATGAGTTCCAGCATAGCTAATTCTCGTAAGTATTGGACGCCTTCTTCTGCACTCGTCCACTTTTTCGGAGAACTCATTAAGTATTCTTTAAATGGATATTTTTCCCTCACAGCATGGAGGATTCGGAGCCAGAGACTGAGATTGTATGTCTCTCTTGCGATTTCTTGTTCTATTTCACGGTCTTGAGCGAGGGATCCTAGCTGCTGTGCTTCATGACCCTCTAACAAGTAGCTTCTGGCTCCATTATCCCAACATCGTACCAGCCAGGTGAGAATTTGTTCACCAGGCCGGCGGCTGTAATCCCGTCGTAGATCCCGGAGCTCTGCTGGGGTCATTGTTCGCAGTACCTCACTCGTTCGCACAACTGCTGCTCCAGAATAAGGGTCTCCCCTAGGTGGAACCATTTCCACTTCTCTTCTGACGCTTCTACGTGGAACTGCTCTCTCTCTCTCTCTACCTCTCTCACGTGGAGGGAGAGACTGAGCATGTAGCGGGGATAGACTTCTACTCCGTTGTCTAAGCCCACGAGGTGGAGGTAGCGAGTAGTCCTTCAGACTTTGGGATGAAGGTCTCAACCGTTCTTCTGTATCTTCCGCTGGAAAGTCAGGAAGAGAATATTTGGGCGTCAGCCTTGTCTTTGGTGGTTTATTGGCTATTTGTGTTGTCGCTCCTTCTTCCTTCAGGTGCACTCCCTTTTCCTTTGGACGCGCTCCTAATTCTTTTGGGCGCGCTCCTTCTCTCGCTGTTACTTCTTCCTCTTTTGCAGCCGTCCATTCGTCCACTACTACATAATTGGATGGGATAGGTTCCATGGGGCTGGCAAGTCCCTTTGCTCCCTCTTCTTCTTCTTCTTTTTCTTCTCCTTCTTCTCCTTCCATACGCCTTAATCGTGGAACTAGGCCTGTAGCTTCTGCAGTATCCCTTATCCATATCTTCTTCTTAGTTAGGGGGGCGATAGTAATTCTCAGGTTGATAGTCCGGGTCTTCATCTCTGTCGTAACCTTAACATTAGATGTCATTGTTTGAGTTCCAGTGTCCATGAGATCTACGGTTTGGACTCCAGTTTCAACAGATTTAGTAGAAGCTATGGTGACTTCAAGTTGAGTCTGAGTCCCACACTCAATTGACTTAATAGAGATGGCGCTAACTTCAGGTTGGGTCTGTGTTCCATGTTCAGTTGAATTAACGGAGACGGCGCTGACTTCAGGTTGAGTTTGTGTTTCACACTCAGTCAGCTTAACAGAGACGGCACTGCCTTCGGTTTGAGTCTGTGTTCCACATTCAGTCAGTTTAACAGAGACGGTACTGACTTCGGTCTGAGTCTGTGTTCCACATTCAGTCAGTGTAACAGAGATGGCACTGCCTTCGGTCTGAGTCTGTGTTCCACATTCAGTCAGTGTAACAGAGATGGCACTGCCTTCGGTCTGAGTCTGTGTTCCACACTCAGTTGACTCAATAGAAATGGTGCTGACTTCAGGTTGAGTCTGGATCTCGATGTCTGTGGACTCAATAGGGGCATCATTTGTTTCAGGTGACATATTTTGACTTTCTGCCTCTGTCTTAGGTTTTTGATAGTGATCTAAGGCAACTCCATAAGCTGTCACTAGACCCCAGCATAAAGCAAGGAGCTGCGTGTTTGGGTCATCATATGAAAGACATCCTTCAACTAAACAACGTGTCATCTCGTCAGGATTAGACACATGTTCTGGCGTGAAGTCCCAAACAATGGGAGGTGCCACACGCCCTACCAGTTTGCCAAAATTTACTCATGCTCCTTGCCATCCAGAAACTGGCCTTTCCAAGACTCTTCCCAAAGTTCCAGCAAATCCTCTAGAGGTCTGACCTTTTCTACAAGATGAAAAGCAATACAACACCATTCTTCCAGTTTTAAATAATTCTTTCATCGCCTTCACGAGTACCAGGATTGTCACTAAACAATTTAAGTAAAAATTGGAGCCAATTGTAATGATAGGGATCTCCTTTAGCAGGCCTTTGATGTCAAAATTGAGGGAAGTGAAATACTCCTTCCATTCATTCCAATCAAGGAAAGTGAGATACTCTTTCCATTTATCCCAATCAAAGGAAGGGATATACTCCTCCCATTCATCTCCAGTTGGGCGTTTCCCTACAGGATAGCCCAAAACAGGCACAAATATAGCTAGTACAATGAAACAAGTAGTTAGAATAGCCATCGTTATATTATTCTTTCTCTCTGTTCTTAAACAATAGGTTTGTTTATATAAACAAGCCTCTCTTGGCAGTTTTTCCGGTAACTGTTCCAAAACAAACCAGGATAACCAAAACAATCTCCCCGTACGGGCCACCAGAAAAATCTATGATGGTTTGGACTTGGCTCCCTGCCAAATGCCCGAAAGTCACGACAGCAGCCCCCTTCCTCCCTCCTTTCTCCTCTTAGGGCAAAGAAAAAAAAACTATAAAAAAATTAAAGAACCCAAAGTCAAGCTGTTTATATAAAATATATATATATATTTACGTAAATTAAAGTTATATACAGTTAAGATGCTATATACACAGTAAAAGGGGATCCACTCCCCGAAGGGATAGGGAAAGGGGAAAAAAGGGACACCAAACAGGTATACTTAATCAAATTCAAGAACTATACTAGTAATTAACAAAACAGATCTCACCACTTCCCTTAGAAAAGCAGGATTAGCAGACACAGCCAGCACTCTCCGAACCCCCCACGTGTCAGGCCAGCGGTCGCTGCAGGCCTCAGCTTTAGATAAGCGAGACCAACGCAACGACCTACAGTTCCCGACCCTCGTTGGAAGAGAAGAGAGAGAGGTCTCTAATCTCCGACTTATTTATACTCTGGTTTACGTAAAAATCGTATGGAATACTGGGTACTTGGCCACTTCCTTGGTTACAAACTGGTTACCAGGAAGGCCTAGATCAAAACCATCACACCAGCCCTCGGATCTCTCCAGGTCTCTCTGCAGGGCCTTCCTGCCTTGCAGGGGCTCAGCAGCTCCTCCCACTTTTGGGTCACCTGCAAACTTGCTCAGTGTCCCTTCCAGTGCTGAGTCCAAGTCATTGATGGAGATGTTGGAGAGCACAGGGCCCAAGATGGAGCCCTGTGAAACCCCAGCAGTGACAGGTCACAGTCTGATGTCACCCCTGTCACTGTTACAGGGTCCCTTTGGTTCCATGAGCCCCACATGTCATAATAGCCCCTTTGATTCCATGAGATTCCACAGTGTCCCTGGGTTCCTTTGGCTCCAGGAGGCCCTGCAGTGTCACAATGGCCTTTGGGTTCCAGGAGGCCCCAGAGTGTCACAGGGTTCCCTGGTTCCGTGATATTCCCAGTGTCCCAATGGAGCCTTGGTTCCATAAGTTCTGCAGTGTCCCAGGTTTACTTTTCTACCATGAAAAAACCCTTCTGAAACCATGACATTATATCCCTGTGTATTCTATTCCCTTTTTCATCATGCAATGTCCCAGGGATCCTTTGGTTCCATGAGGCCCTGCAGTGTCCCAGCAGCCCCTTCATTCCTTTGTGCCACTGGAGACACCCCATAATCCTGCCCTGCCTTGTCCATGGCTACTGAGCCTTCTGAAAGGTTGGAAAGGGCTTCAGCAGCAGTGATCCCCATCCTGCTGGCTCTGCTTGCCAGCCTGACCAGCATGGCCAGTGCAGGCTCAGCCCAGGGTGCCACAGCCCCTCCCTCTGCAGAGCAGCCCCTCCAGCTCAGGGCCCTGCAGGGATCCCAGGCTGGGATCTGCAAGTGGCCAAGGCAGCCTGGACACATTGCCCTGGGCAAAGGGATGTGCCTGGAGAGGAGTAAGGCAGCATTTCTGTGCCTGCACAGAGGAATCCATGGCACAGAGAAAGCTCTTTCTGCAGCCCCCCTGGGGACAGGCTGCTCTGTCCCTGGGCCAGGACTCTGTGCTGGGCTGGGCAGAGGGGCTGGCACTGAGGGGCACAGTCAGGCTGTGCTGGGCATCTCCTGCAGATGACACCAGGGCTCCTGAATTTTGACTCCTCTCCAATTCTTTGTGTCATGTCCTGTCTGCAGCTCTGTGGTTGCAGAGGATGCTGAGACTCCTCTCTGTGCCCCAGGAGCTGCTGTGCCCTTCAGAGGGGCGGGGGCTGTGAGGGAAGTGCCCACAGGAGGAAAAATTGCCTGGAAAGAGGCAAAATTGCCTGGAAAGAGGCACAATTTTAATACTTTTACATTTAAATACTATATAAGCACATTTTCATTAATAGGTCATTTGGTATTTCTAAGAAATGGCCAAGTGTTATCATCATGACAGAACAAGAATGTCATGGAAGTGTACTGATGGCAGGAGAAGAAATACTGACCTTCCCCTCTACCTGTATTACCACTCTTCAGTCCAGAACTTCCTCTCCCTTCAGGTGTTTCAGGTGCCATGTCTCAGAACATCTCTTCACTAGACTTACTGGGTGTGTGTCCTTCCCACTGCTCCCTGGTTTCCTCCTCCACTTGCTCTCTGGTTGTTCCATGCCTCTCCATTGACTGGTTTCATGCTTTGAGCATCAGGGAGCTGCAAATTTTTCAGAAGTTTAAACAGCACATTAGTCAATACTTTAATTGTGTTTATATCTATCATAGAACAAGCTTTTCTTATGTCTGTGTCTAAACCTCTTCCTGTATAGAAATCCCTTGTGAAAAGGTGACACGTCAAATGCTGCTGGGACATGGCACAGAGCTCAGGGAAGAGTATTGAAGTTTATTAGGATGGATCATCCTTACATTTTCTAAAATATGGGCATGAATAGAAACCTTTCTTTGGCTCTAAGTCTCACTAGTTCCAGACCTCCAGGAGAACAAAAACCTGATGAGTTGTGGTTCCCACTCCAGTGGCACATGGAGCTCCCTCCTTACCCAGAGCACAGAGCTCCCTTGTCCCACCAAGTCCTTGGAAATGGGGGGATTCAGGACACAGGACATGTTTGGGGACCAGCTGCAGGGCATGGCCAGGGATTTGGGGTGGTTGTGAGCCCAGGGCAGGACCCAACACTTGGCCTTGTTGACCCTCCTCCCAGTGTCCTGGGCCCATCGATGCAGCCTGTCCAGATCCCTCTGCAGAGCCTTCCTGCCCTCCAGGACATCAACACTCCCACCCAGCTTGGTGTCACCTGTGAACTGACTGAGGCTGCACTGACCCCTTGTGCAGATCATTGACAAAGATATTGAACTGCCCTGAGCCCAGTGCTGAGCCCTGGGAACACCCCTGGATGGAACTCCATTCCCCACCACTCCTTGGGCCTGCCCACCCACACAGATGTTACCCCAGTGAAAAGATACTGCAGGATGTGTTTGATCAAGGTCCTGTAACCCCAGAATACTGGGATGAGTGCAGATTTAGCTCTGGATAGCACCACAATTCATTCACTTTCTCCTTTTTCCTCCCTCTATGGATCGAGGGAACTTGTGACTTCAGTGTGTGACTCACTGTGTGCAAAGGGCAAATATGGACAGAATGTGGGGCAGGGAGTGTTTGGGGGATCTTGGGATCTGTGCTTGACACAGAAGGTGTTTGCCATTGTTCTCAGGCAACCTACTGCAGAAAGTGGACTTCAATGGAGAAAATATGGACTTAATATACAGCAGAGGATTAAAAGATTTTTTACTGAGCTGTGCCTTCCTCTGGATTTGTTTGCTGGCAATAAATGAACATCCCCCTGTATCTCGTGAAGCTCTTTCTCCAAGCCAAACAGGTGGGAGTTGGTGCCAAGGAGCTGAAATCTGCAGGCCCAACCTTTAGTGGAGGAAGCTCAGATTTGCTCAAGGCTGCTTTGAGTCCCAGGGCTTGGATGAGGGAATGGTGGGGTGGGGATAAGGATAAAGTCTGATGGATTGTCAGAAACAAGGGGTCTTGATTTTTGTACCTATTGAGACTGAATTAGGAGGTGCTTGGGATCAATATCAACTGGGGATTGCTGAAATCAATTTAAAAATAGGAAAAAAGTGAGCAGACCACAAAAAAGACATCTTTTCTCATGGTTTTATTAATACAATACATTATTCACTGAATGCACTTCTGAGATCTGCTTAATTAACCACAACAGATTTGAAGACTTAAAAGTAATTTATTCCCAGGGGCTTGTCTGGTTAAGATGCCATCACTGAGAAGAGAGTGTGGAGGAATGAGCAGACAGGAACACCATCCCTGGGTCTGGGGCAGCAGGAACTCAGGGTCACTGGTTCCAGGTGACAAATGGATTGTGGGATGTGGCTGTGAAAACCCTTGATGGGCTCTGCCAAGCAGGACAGCCAAGCCCTGCCCCCCATGCCCTGGAATGGGGCTCTGGTGCCTCTCAGGATGCTGGTGGCTCTCAGGGGAGCAGTGTGATGTGGGGTGTGGAATGGGGAGTGCAGGAGAGGAGTAGGACAGCTCACAGCTCTGTGGGGTGGGGGAGGAGGCAACAAGCCCTGGGGCTGGAAGGAACTGGTGTCTTCTCCTGGCTGTCAAGAACAAGCTCAGGAAAATGCCCTGTTGAAGGCAAAGCCACTGAGCTCAAGTGTGTGAGGGCAGGAGGGGGCACAGCAGTGTCCCTTCCACAGCCAGGCCTGCAGGGACAGAGCAGAAGGAGCAGCAGAGCTGGGTCTGGGCTGTGTCTGTGTTGGACACCCTGGGCAGGGGCCCCAGGGCAATTGTCACACATCAGCCCATGCAACCACCGTGCCCAGCACTGGCCTCTGCCCCACCACCAAGAGGTTGTTTGTCCCTCTCTGAGGACACCAAATGAGCAGGTCACAAGGCCACGCTGGCACTGGACAGAGGAGACTTCAGTATGCACAGGGGTGTGTGGGGAGATGAACCAAGAGAGCACAAACACCACCAGCTAACCCTGGAGGTGCTGGGAAGGGCTGTGGGACACACAGGGTGTGGAGGTCACTTCCCTCTGGCAGTAACATCCCCTGGGAAACCCTGGGGCTGCAGCCCTGGGATGTGCTGCTGTGCACAGAGCTGCCCGTGCTCTCAGTTTGGGTTTGCTGTAGCAAGTCCTGGGAGGAGCAGGGAGTGGCACTGAAGGATCCCTGGGGGTCCCTTCCTGCTGCTGGGCTTTCAGTTTCACCGACAGTGCCCACCATGAGCCTGCTGCTGTCCCATCCCGGGCCAGGGCAATGGACACGGCAACCACAGCCAGGGCCTCTCCCTGCACAGGGCCCAGGGCTCCTTGGGCACAGGGACTGGCCCAGGCATGTTCCTGCTGCTGGCCTGTCCCCTCCAGAGACACAACTGAGCCCACAGTCCCCTCAGAGCCATCAGCTCCCTGCTGGGTGATGGGTTGCTGAGACACAACTGACCTCATGGGGCCACATCCATCCACCAGGATCCTAATGGTCCAGTTTCTCACCAGCTCCAGCTGTGTTTGTTCTATCAACTTTATCATGGAACCAAAGGGACCCTGTAACAGTGACAGGGGTGACATCAGACTGTGACCTGTCACTGCTGGGGTTTCACAGGGCTCCATCTTGGGCCCTGTGCTCTCCAACATCTCCATCAATGACTTGGACACAGCACTGGAAGGGACACTGAGCAAGTTTGCAGGTGACCCAAAACTGGGAGGAGCTGCTGAGCCCCTGCAAGGCAGGAAGGCCCTGCAGAGAGACCTGGAGAGATCCGAGGGCTGGGAATCACAAACCACGGGAAGCTCCCCAGGGGGAAGGGCCGGATCCTGCCCTGGGATGGGGCAATCCCAGCTGGATGGACACACTGGGAATGAGAGGCTGGGAAGCAGTGCCGGGAAAGGGCCCTGGGGGTGCTGGTGGGTGCCAGTTGGCCCTGAGTCAGCAGTGCCCTGGCAGCCAGGAGGGCCAAGCCTGTGCTGGGGGCATCAGGGAGGGGATTGTCCCGCTCTGCTCTGCCCCTGGGGCGGCCTCACCTCAGAATTGGGGCAGTTTGGGGGAACACAATGGAAGGGAGAGATTGAGCCATTGTAGAGTGTCCAAAGGAGGGCAATGAAGAAGGGCCTTGATTTGAAGGCGTGTGAGGACACTGAGGGCACTTGGTGTGTTCAGCTGGAGAAGACTGAGGGGAGACCTCACTGCAGTCACAACTTCCTGGGCAGGGACAGAGGAGGGGCAGGCCCTGAGCTCTGCTCTGAGGGGACCAGGCATAGAACTGAGGGAATGGCCTGGAGTTGTGTCAGGGCAGGGTTAGGCTTGATCTTGGAAAAAAACAACCATACAGTGGTTGGGAACTGAACAGGCTCCCCAGGGCAGTGGGAACAGCACCAAGGCTGACAGAGCTCAATAAGTTTTTGGATAGTACTCTGAGGCTCATGGTGTGACCCTTGGTGATGGTCCTGTGCAGTACTAAGGGTTGGACTGGATGATCCTTGGGGGTCCCTTCCAACTCAGCATATTCTGTGACTCTGGGATTATCAACCCTGTGTTCAGCACAAATCCAAAACACAGCCCTGCACTGGCCATGGGGAGGAAATTTATCTGGACTCCCTCTGAAAGCAACACACCCATTATTTGCTATCACAGAAACATCGCACAATCCATTTGCCACCTGGAACCAGTGACTCTGAGTTCCTGCTTCCCCAGCCCCAGGGATGGTGTCCTTGTCTGCTCATTCCTCCACACTCTCTTCTCAGTGATGGCATCTTAACCAGACAAGCCCCTGGGAATAATTTCTAAGTCTTCAATTCTTTTGTGGTTAATTAGACAGGTCTCAGTAGTGCAATCCAAGTGAATATATTGTATTATTAAAACAATGAATAAAGATGTTTTTTTTGTGGTCTGTTCACTTTTGTCCTATTTTTAAATTGATATCAGAAATCTCCGGTCAATATCGATCCCAAGCACCTCCTGATTCAGTCTGAATAGATAAGAAAATCAAACCCCTTTGTGTCTGACAATCCATCAGACTTTATCCCTATCCCCAACCCTCCATTCCCTCATCCAACCCTGGGACTCAAAGCAGCCTTGGGCAAATCTGAGCTACCTCCACTAAAGGCTGGACCTGCAGGTTTCAGCTCCTTGGCACCAACTCCCACCTGCTTGGCTTGGAGAAAGAGCTGCACAAGACAGGGGGTTTCTGTGGCTGGGTTTTGGTAGCAAGGGGACTATAGGGGTGGCTTCTGTTAGAATCTGCCAGAAGCTTCCCCTGTCCCATGGAGCCAATTCCAGCTGCTCCAGGACGGAGTTCCTGCCACTGGCCAAGGCTGAGCCACTTAGAAGTGACAGTAACACCTCTGGGATTACATATTTCTGAAGAGAGGAGAGTTGCACAGAAAAAATTCAGGCTTCGGAAGAGCAGAGTGGGAACATGGGATAACAACACAGACACCAAGGGCAGTGCAGAAGGAGGGGCAGGAGGGACCCCCCAGGAGCAGGGGAAGGACTCAGAACTGAGGCCCCTGCAGCCCCTGGGGGAGCATCGGGGTGCAGAGACCCCCCTGCAGCCCCTGGAGGCTCCCACGTTGGAGCATGTGGATACAGGAAGGAGGCTGTGACCTCATAGAAGGCCCAGGATGGAGCAGGTCCTGGCAGGGACCTGTAGCCCGTGGAGAGGGAAGCCCAGGCTGGAGCAGGTTTTTCCTGGGCAGGACTCGTGGCCCTGTGGGGGACCCGCGCCGGGTCAGCTCATCCCTGAAGGACTGACCCCATGGAGGAGGGACCCACGGGACAGCAGAGTGGGAAGAGCTGCTGCCTGAGGGATGGACTCAACATCTGACTCCAACCCCCTTCCCCATCCCCCTGCACTGCTGGGGGAGAGGAGGGAGAGCTAAGAAGGAAGGAGGGATGGGAGGAAGGTGTTTTTAAGACTATTTTATTTCTCACTCTTTGGCTTTTATCCTGTTAGGAATAAATTTAGGTACTATCCCTACTTTGAGTCTGTTTTGCCCATTAGTGAGCAACTTTCTCCTGACTCTTATTTCTACTCAGGAATCCTCAGCTTTTCTCTTTTTCTTCTCCTCTGTGGAACTGCAGAGGGAGAGGGTGGTAGTGGCTTTCAGCTGGTGTTTGAAATGCAGCCAGGGTCAGCTCACTACACCAACCCATGTGCTTGAGGCCCTTTTGTGATGTCACAGCCCATCCTCTCCATTCCGGAATAGCTCTTGGCAACCAAAAACCAACACCCTACACCCCCAAAGTTAAGCCCCACCCATGTGCCCCTTTGTGATGTCACGGCCTGTCCTCTGCATTCCAGAACAGCCCCTGGAAACCAAAGATCCCACATCACAGAATGTCAAAGTGCAGCCCCACCCATCTGCTGTGGCCCCTTTGTGATTTCACGGCCTTTCCCCCAGGAAAGAAAGCCTCTAACCTTTGGGTTTCAGGTGTACTATGTGGGACACGCTGGGCACTCTGTGGGAAGCAACAACTTTCTTTCCTGGCACCTTTCTCCTGGGAGAAATCATCGTCCATGTTCAATCTGGGGAGTCGGACCAGCTCTCTCTGTGCATGGCTCCGGAAAGCAAAGCACAGCACATTTCCCCAGGAAAGACCGCTTGTAGCCTTGGCCTCTTAGGTGCAGGTTTTGGGACACCCAGAGCACTCCATGGGCAGCAAGACCCTTCTGTCCTGGCACCATTTGTCTGGCAGGAATCTTCAGCTGTGTTCAATTTGGGGAGCCAGACTGGCAATTTCAGTGCTGGGCTTCTGCAAGCGAAGGACAGCCCTTTCCCCCAGGAAAGGAAGCCCTTACCCTCTGTCTCTCGTGTGCACTTGGTGGCCTATGATTGGTTCTGCATGGGCAGTCTCCTTCTCCATAGGAGTGTAATTGGTCTCAGATCCTCTGTAGCTTCAGCTCCAAAACACAAGTGGTAGCACTTGCGTCTCACCAGGCACCTTTTGCCAGAGGCTCCAGGAGGGACCTTTATCTCCAGCTGCAAAGTACATTCTTTACATCTGGTCCCGTCCTGTCTGGGCCAAGAGCCACGGCATGTGCAATCTCTTCCTTAATCTGCTTGAAAGCTTGTTGCTGTTCAAGACTCCATTGGAAATTATTGTTTTTACGGGTCACAAAGTAAAGAGGCCTCACAATTTGACTGTACTTGGGGATGTGCATCCTCCAAAAACCTACAGCCCCCAGAAAGGCTTGTGCCTCTTTCTTGTTCGTTGGTGGAGCCATTGCTACAGTCCTGTTGATAACTTCTGTTGGAATCTGGCGATGTCCATCTTGCCATTTCACCCCCAGGAACTGGATCTCTCTGGCAGGTCCCTTGACCTTACTCTTCTTGAGGGCAAAACTGGCTTTGAGGAGAATCCGGAGGATTTTCTTTCCTTTGTCAAAAATTTCTTCTGCTGTGTCCCCCCATACAATGATGTCATCAATGTACTGGATGTGCTCTGGGGCCTCACCCTTCTCTAGGGTGTCCTGGATCAATCCATGACAGATGGTGGGACTGTGTTTCCACCCCTGGGGCAGTCGGTTCCAGGTGTACTGCACACCCCTCCACGTGAAAGCAAACTGCAGCCTGCACTCTGTGCCAAGGGAATGGAGAAGAAAGCATTTGCAATGTCAATGGCAGCACACCATTCGCTGTCTTGGACTCCAGCTCGTACTGGAGTTCCCACATGTCTGGCACAGCAGCACTCAATGGCGGTGTGACTTCATTCAAGCCACGATAGTCCACAGTCAGTCTCCATTCTCCATCAGATTTATGTACAGGCCAGATGGGGCTGTTGAAGGGTGAGTGAGTTTTACTGACCACCCCTTGGCTCTCCAGATTTCAAATCATCTTATGCATGGGGATCACAGCATCTCGGTTCATTCAGTACTGTTGTCCGTGTACCATTGTAGAGGCTGCCGGCACTTGCTGGTCTTAAACTCGCAATAATCCCACAACAGAAGGATCTTCTGAGAGGCCAGGCAGGGTAGAAAATTGTTTGGATTTCTCTGCAGTCACTGTGGCTACACCAAAAGCCCATCGGTACCCCTTTGGGTCTTTGAAGTATCCTCTTCTGAGGTAATCCGATCCAAGGATTCAAGAGGCCTCTGGGCCCATCCCAATGGGATGCTTTTCCCATTGGTCTCCTGTCAAACTCACTTCAGCCTCTACCACTGATAATTCTTGATGTCCTCCTGTCCCTCCAGAAATCCAGAGAGGCTCTGTGCTTTTATGCCCCGATGGTATCAAGGTACACTGTGCACCAGTATCTACTAAAGCTTGGTATCTCTGAGGATCCGATGTGCCAGGCCATCGAACCCACACAGCCCAGTAAACCCTTTTATCCTTCTCGTCCCTCTCCTTCTCCTGGCCAAAGGCAGGGCCCCTGTATTGGTCCTGGTCAGAGCATTCACCACCTGATCTTTGCTTTGCCTCATCAGAGGCCTTCTTGTCATCACAGAAATGGACCTCATTATTCTTGCGTCTTGGGGATTGCGGTTTCCATTCTAGGACATCTGCATCAACTACACAGACGACTTCTTTATTAGCCTTCCTTTGTCTTAATTCTCTCACTTGGGCTTTGAGCTTGGAAGTAGGTTCACCATCCCACTTTCTCATGTCTTGTCCCTGGGCACGCAGATGAGAGCACAGTCCATGACGTGATCTACGTTTAGGGCTTTCTCTCCTCCTGCGTGTGAAGGAAGGAGATCGTGAGCGAGACCAGGACCACGATCTGTAAGGCTTGAGTAACTTGGCTTACAGAATAAATACTTAATGATTTTAAAAACATGTCATCCTAATACTTTTCATGTTTTACCACAGTGTCTGTGCCATTTTCCAGTGAGTTTTTTCTGTCTCAAAGAGGTGCCATTCAAAATTTCCAAGGTAAAGTTAAAGGTTGCATGTGAGGAAAGTCACCATGACTGTTTTCTAATCTACCAACTTCATAATATAAATATACAGAAAAAGAAATATTCTTATTTAAAACCAAAACAAATCACTTGGATACCCACATTTTTTCTTAAATAATGCTTGAACTCAAAGCAACCATTCACATGCAGATTATCCACATACCAGCAATGCCTGCTTGTCCCCAAATGTTGTCAAAGATGGAGCCTCCTCTTTTGAACTCTCAGGTGTCTCCCTGCTCCAAAGATCTGGGCTGGAGCCCAGGGCAGGCTTGCTTTGCTCCCAGAAACCTGCCAGAGCCCTTCTTAGGTGGTGCCAGTCTCCCAGGCAGCATTTCCCAAAGCTGGAGGAAGCCTGAAAAGGAAGGAAACTTCCCCAAACCCAGCCAGGCTGTGCTCAGCAGCTGAGCTGCTGCCCAGAGCCTTTGCCTCCCTGCACTCAGGGCCTCCAAGGAGCTGCTGCAGAGTCCCTGGGGAGGCTTTGTCAGGAGGGGCCCTCGGGGGGCTCCTTAAGGCTTCGAGGGCCTGCAGGATTTTCAGAGCAATTTGGGGTTTGCTCTTGATTTTGCACCTCTGAGAGGTTTTTTCAACCATGGCCTCCAATTATCTGCTGTAACGAGTCCCTTGAGAGCCCCAGACAGTGACAACCCTCAGAGGGCTCATTAATGCTTCGGGGCACTCAGGGTTTATTAAGGTACTTTTTTTGATGCTGAGTCTCTGAGAGGTTTGTTCAGTCATGGCCTCCAATGATCTGCTTTAATCAGTCCCCTAAGAGACTCTGTCAGTTGGGACACCCAGTGGGGCTCGTTGATGCTTCAAGGGACTGCAGGTTTTCCAAAGTCCTTTGTGTTTTTCTTTCCACACTGAGTCTCTGAGAGGTTTGTGCAATCCTCTGCAATTACCTGCTCTAATTAGTCCCTGGAGAGGCTTTGTCAGTTGTGACACTCTCTGGGGCTCATTAATTCTTGGAAGTAGTACAGTTTTTAAGGGCACTTTGGGGTTTGCTTTTGACACAAAGTCTGTGACAGGTTTGTGCAGTCGTGGCCTGCAGGGATCTCCTCCAAGGAGTCCATGAGGAGCCTGGATTGGGAACAGCCCTCAGTGGGACCTGTTAATGCTTGGAGATACTTTGAGTTTCTCTTCTGACTTGGACTCCTGGAAAGGTTTGTGCAATCTCCTCTCAGAGCAGAACCTCACCTGAGGTTCAAGGACTCAGCGCCAAGTGCACCGTGGGGACCGTGGGGCTCCTTCAGATAAATCAAGTGCTAAGAAACCACGGCTCTTCCTTGATTTTCCTCTAGTCCAGTGCAGTTAATTAGGAAGTTTTCTTAACATGGAGAAATACTTCAAAGGGGTTCTAATAAATATGCATTCTTATTTTACAGGGTGTAGTTTGTTACTTTTCTCCTTTGAGAAGAATTGATTGCATCATTCTCTGATTGATATTTATCCAGGGTCTCTCCTAAGGAGGTTTGGACTGGTTGGAGCTTCCCCTTGAGGTCTGACACAGCGTGGACAACCTTGTTCCACGTTCCCAACCCCATCGTGTCTCTCCTCAGTCTCCTGGGTCCTGCTTTGTTCACAGAAGTGGCTGCACACAGAAGAGGGGTTTTTGTTCTTTTCTTGCAGCAATCTGAAACTCATAAGGTTGACCTTTGATAACAGACACTCCTCAGCTGTGAGCCAAGTCCCTGCTGCCACCAATGCGGGGCAGCTCCCCTGTTATAGTCAAATGACCAGATATAAATTTTTTCTTTTAAATATATTGTAGAAATTTATTGAAGGCAAATAAGCAAAACAAGCGCGTGGAAGACCGGGAAACTCCTGTTCCACCAGCGGTCTTCCGCCAAACGATGCCATGATCTTTTATATGTGCC
>NW_026087968.1:0-23152 GCF_022539395.1 Myiozetetes cayanensis
GGGGACAAACTGCACCGTCACCGGCTGGGGACACGTCAGGACTGCAGGTGGGGGCACTGGGGACACTGGGAATACTGGGGACACTGGGGACACTGGGGACACTGGGGACACGTCAGGACAGCAGGTGGGGGCACTGGGGGACACTGAGGACGACACTGGGGGACACTGGGGACACTGGGGACACTGCAGGACACTGGGGACACGTCAGGACAGCAGGTGAGGGGCACTGGGGACACTGGGGGTACTGGGGGACACTGGGGACACTGGGGACATGGGGGACACTGGACACTGGGACACGTCGACAGCAGGTGGGGGCACTGGGGACACTGGGGACACTGGGGACACTGGGGGGACATTGGGGACATGGGGACACTGGGGACATGGGGGGACACTGGGGACACTGGGGACACTGGGGACACTGGGGACACTGTGGGGACACTGGGGGACACTGGGGACAAACTGCACTCGTCACCGGCTGGGGACACGTCAGGACTGCAGGTGGGGGCACTGGGGACACTGGGAATACTGGGGGACACTGGGGACACTGGGGACATTGGGGACACGTCAGGACTGCAGGTGGGGGCACTGGGGACACTGGGAATACTGGGGGGGACACTGGGGACACGTCAGGACAGCAGGTGGGGGGCACTGGGGACACTGGGGGGACACTGGGGATACTGGGGATACTGGGGATACCGAGGGGGACACTGGGAGTGGCCCTGGGTCACCTTCCCCCCGGGGACAAACTGCACCGTCACCGGCTGGGGACACGTCAGGATGGCAGGTGGGGGCACTGGGGACACTGGGAATACTGGGGGGACACTGGGGACATGGGGGGGACACTGGGGACAAACTGCACCGTCACCGGCTGGGGACACGTCAGGACTGCAGGTGGGGGGCACTGGGGACACTGGGAATACTGGGGGGACACTGGGGACACTGGGGGGACACTGGGGACACTGGGGACAAACTGCACCGTCACCGGCTGGGGACACGTCAGGACCGCAGGTGGGGGGCACTGGGGACACTGGGAATACTGGGGACACTGGGGGACACTGGGGACACTGGGGGACACTGGGGACACTGGGGCACCAGCTGGGGACACGTCAGGACAGCAGGTGGGGGGCACTGGGGACACTGGGAACACTGGGGGGGACACTGGGAGTGGCCCTGGGCACACTGGAGACCCCCATGTGACACTGGGGACAAACTGCACCGTCATCGGCTGGGGACACGTCAGGACTGCAGGTGGGGGCACTGGGGACACTGGGGACACTGGGGGACACTGGGGGACACTGGGGACACGTCAGGACAGCAGGTGGGGGGCACTGGGGACACTGGGGACATGGGGAGACACTGGGGACATGAGGGGGACACTGGGGACAAACTGCACCGTCACCGGCTGGGGACACGTCAGGACAGCAGGTGGGGGACACTGGGGACACTGGGGGGACACTGGGGACACTGGGGACACGTCAGGACAGCAGGTGGGGGCACTGGGGACACTGGGGAGCACTGGGACACTGGGGACAATGGGGACACTGGGGACACTGGGGACACTGGGGACACGTCAGGACCGCAGGTGGGGGGCACTGGGGACACTGGGGGGTACTGGGGACACTGGGGACACTGGGAACACTGGGGGACATGGGAGGACACTGGGGACACTGGGGGACACTGGGGGACACTGGGGACACTGGGGGACACTGGGGACACGTCAGGACAGCAGGTGGGGACACTGGGGACACTGGGGGACACTGGGGACACTGGGGACACGTCAGGACCTCAGGTGGGGGCACTGGGGACACTGGGGACAATGGCGACATGGGGGGACACTGGGGACAAACTGCACCGTCACCGGCTGGGGACACGTCAGGACTGCAGGTGGGGGCACTGGGGACACTGGGAATACTGGGGGGACACTGGGGACACTGGGGACACTGGGGACAGGGGGGACATTGGGGACACTGGGGGGACACTGGGGACACTGGGGACATGGGGGGGACACTGGGGACACTGGGGGGACACTGGGGACACGTCAGGACAGCAGGTGGCGAGCACTGGGGACACTGGGGACACTGGGGACACTGGGGTGGCCCTGGGGACACTGGGGACACTGGGGTGGCCCCGGGGACACTCGTGTGGCCCTGGGGACACTGGGGACACTGGGGACACTGGGGACACTGGGGTGGCCCTGGGGACACTGGGACCCCCGTGTGACACCGTGGTGTCCCCACAGTGCCACTGCCACCCCCCAAGACGCTGCAGCAGCTGGAGGTGCCCCTGCTGAGCCGGGGCCACTGTGACACTGGGGACACTGGGGTGGCACTGGGCACACTGGGGTGACCCTGGGCACACTGGGGACACTGGGAGTGGCCCTGGGCACACTGGGGACACTGGGGTGACACTGAGCACACTGGGGTGACCCTGGGCACACTGGGGGTGACACTGGGGACACTGGGATGGCCCTGGGCACACTGGGGACACTGGGGGTGGCACTGGGGATGGCACTGGGGACACTGGGGATGGCCCTGGGCACACTGGGAACACTGGGGATGGCACTGGGCACACTGGGGGTGACACTGGGGACACTGGGGACACTGGGATGACCCTGGGCACACTGGGGGTGACACTGGGCACACTGGGGACACTGGGGTGGCACTGGGCACACTGGGGGTGACCCTGGGCACACTGGGGTGACCCTGGGCACCCTGTGGCCCCCCGTGTGACACCGCGGTGTCCCCACAGTGCCACTGGCACCCCCCAAGACGCTGCAGCAGCTGGAGGTGCCCCTGCTGAGCCGGGGTCACTGTGACACTGGGGACACTGGGGGTGACCCTGGGGACACTGGGGGTGACTCTGGGCACACTGGGGTGACCTAGGGACACCGTGGTGTCCCCACAGTGCCACTGCCACCCCCCAAGACGCTGCAGCAGCTGGAGGTGCCCCTGCTGAGCCGGGGTCACTGTCACTGCCTGTACCAGAGAGCGGGGACAGGGACAGGGGACAGCGAGGACGGGCTGGGGACACCCGCGGGGGACACGCTCTGTGCCGGCTTCCCACGGGGACAGCGCGACGCCTGCCAGGTGGGGACACCCCCCTGGCACCCCCTGATGTGTCCTGTCACCCTTGGCACCTTCTGTCGCTCCTTGGCACCTTCTGTCACCCCTTGTCACCTTCTGTCACCTCCTGATGTCTCCTGTCGCCCCTTGTCACCCCCCTGGCACCCCCTGATGTGTCCTGTCAACCCTTGGCACCTTCTGTCACCCCTTGGCACCTTCTGTCACCTCCTGATGTCTCCTGTCGCCCCTTGTCACCCCCCTGGCACCCCCTGATGTGTCCTGTCAACCCTTGGCACCTTCTGTCACCCCTTGGCACCTTCTGTCACCCCTTGTCACCTTCTGTCACCTCCTGATGTCTCCTGTCGCCCCTTGTCACCCCCCTGGCACCCCCTGATGTGTCCTGTCAACCCTTGGCACCTTCTGTCACCCCTTGGCACCTTCTGTCACCTCCTGATGTCTCCTGTCGCTCCTTGTCACCTTCTGTCACTCCTTGTCACCCCCTGGCACAGCCTGGCACCCCCTGATGTGTCCTGTCACTCCTTGTCACCTTCTGTCACCCCCCTGGCACAGCCTGGCACCCCCTGTCACCTTCTGCCACCCCTTGTCACCTTCTGTCACTCCTGTCCCTCTGTCCCCCCAGGGTGACTCAGGAGGTCCCCTGTCCTGCCTGGTGGGTGTCCCTGTGTCACTCCTGTCCCCTCTGTCCCCCCAGGGTGACTCAGGAGGTCCCCTCTCGTGCCTGGTGGGCGGCTCATGACCCCCACGTCACTCCTGTCCCCTCTGTGTCCCCTCTGTCCCCCAGGGTGACTCTGGTGGTCCCCTGTCCTGCCTGGTGGGTGTCCCTGTGTCACTCCTGTCCCCTCTGTCCCCCCAGGGTGACTCAGGAGGTCCCCTCTCGTGCCTGGTGGGTGTCCCTGTGTCACTCCTGTCCCCTCTGTCCCCCCAGGGTGACTCTGGTGGTCCCCTCTCGTGCCTGGTGGGCGGCTCATGACCCCCACGTCACTCCTGTCCCCTCTGTGTCCCCTCTGTGTCCCCCAGGGTGACTCTGGTGGTCCCCTGTCCTGCCTGGTGGGTGTCCCTGTGTCACTCCTGTCCCCTCTGTCCCCCCAGGGTGACTCTGGTGGGTGTCCCTGTGTCACTCCTGTCCCCTCTGTGTCCCCAGGGTGACTCTGGTGGTCCCCTGTCCTGCCTGGTGGGTGGCTCATGACCCCCACGTCACTCCTGTCCCCTCTGTCCCCCCAGGGTGACTCTGGTGGGTGTCCCTGTGTCACTCCTGTCCCCTCTGTCCCCCCAGGGTGACTCAGGAGGTCCCCTGTCCGTGCCTGGTGGGCGGCTCGTGGCTGCTGTGTGATTGTTGTCCCCTCTGTGTCCCCTCTGTCCCCCCAGGGTGACTCTGGTGGTCCCCTCTCCTGCCTGGTGGGTGTCCCTGTGTGATTGTTGTCCCCTCTGTCCCCCCAGGGTGACTCAGGAGGTCCCCTCTCGTGCCTGGTGGGCGGCTCGTGGCTCCTGGCGGGCGTGGTGAGTTGGGGTCACTCGTGCGGGCGGCCGGGGCTGCCGGGGGTCTACACGGGGGTCGCCCCCCACGCCCGCTGGATCCTCAGCGCCGTCCCCGACGCCCCCTGAGGCTCCCCCGGCCCCTCCCCTCCCAAAGACCCCCCGCGGACCCCTGCGAGGGGTGGGACCCCCGAACCCCGCCTGGCCACGCCCACTGCCCCCGGAGGGGGAGGGGCCGCGGGCAGGGCGGGGACCTCCCGGGACCCCCCAGTTCTGATGGTGGTGGTGATGGTGGTGATGGTGGGGGTGCTGGGGGGGTGAGAAACCCCCCGAAATGGGGGGGTGGGAGCCTGAAAAGGGGGTCTGGGGGCCCAAAAATGGGGTCTGGTACCCCAAAAATGGGGTCTGGGATCCCAAAAAGGGGTCCTGGCACCCCAGAAAGGGGGCCTGGGATCCCAAAAGTGACTCGTGGGACCCCAAAAAGGGGTGGTGGGATCCCAAAAAGGGGTCCTGGCACCCCAAAAAGGGGGCCTGGGATCCCAAAAAGGGGTCCTGGCACCCCAAAAACGGGGCCTGGGATCCCAAAAGTGACTCGTGGGACCCCAAAAAGGGGTGGTGGGATCCCAAAAAGGGGTCCTGGCACCCCAAAAAGGGGGCCTGGGATCCCAAAAGGGGTCCTGGCACCCCAAAAATGGGGCCTGGGACCCCAAAAATGGGTACTGGGACCCTAAAAAATGGATCTTGGCACACCAAAATGACTCCTGAGACCTTAAAAGTGACTCGTGGGAACCTCCTGAGACCCCAAAAGTGACTCGTGGGACCCCAAAATGGGTCTGGGACCCCAAAAATGGGGCCTGAGACCCCAAAAGTGACTCGTGGGACCCCCAAAAATGGATCTTGGCATCCCAAAGCAGCTCCTGAGACCCCAGAAGTGACTCGTGGGACCCCAAAATGGGTGGTGGGACCCCAAAAAGGGGTCCTGGCACCCCAAAAAATGGATCTTGGCACCCCAAAGCAGCTCCTGAGACCCCAAAAGTGCCTCGTGGGACCCCAAAGTGGGTGGTGGGACCCCAAAAAGGGGTCCTGGGATCCCAAAAGTGACTCGTGGGACCCCAAAGTGGGTGGTGGGACCCCAAAAATGGGTCCTGAGCCCCCAAAAGTGACTCGTGGGACCCCAAAGTGGGTGGTGGGACCCCAAAAAGGGGTCCTGGGGCTCCCAAAAAGGGGTCCTGGCACCCCAAAAATGGGTCCTGAGCCCCCAAAAGTGACTCGTGGGACCCCAAAATGGGTGGTGGGACCCCAAAACCGGCTCGTGGGACCCCCCAAATTGACTCTTGCACCCCCCAAACCCCCTCAAAAACGCCCCCCCAAATAAACACTCTGAGCACCCCCTGCAACTTCCGCCTTTATTGGGGTCGGGACCCCCCAAATTTGAGGGGGGGGAACACAAAGAGACCCCCAAATTTGAGGGGAGCCGGACCCCAAACTTTGAGGAGGGACACACAGAGACCCCCAAAACTGGGGAGGGGAGTCCCAGGACCCCTAAATTTTGAGGAGGGGAGTCCCAGGACCCCCAAATTTGAGGAGGGGGAGTCCCAAGACCCCCAAATTTGAGGGGGAAACATAAAGACCCCCCCCAAAAAACTGGGAGTGGGAGTCCCAGGACCCCCAAATTTGAGGAGGGGGACACAGAGACCCCAAATTTGAGGAGGGGGAGTCCCAGGACCCCCAAATTTTGAGGGGGAGTCCCAGGACCCCCAAATTTTGAGGAGGGGAGTCCCAGGACCCCCAAATTTGAGGGGGATTCCCAGGACCCCGGATTTGGGGGAGTCCCAGGATCCCCCCCCAAATTTGAGGGGGGGGAAACATAAAGACCCCCCAAAACTGGGAGTGGGAGTCCCAGGACCCCCCCAAATTTGAGGAGGGGGGCACAGAGACCCCCAAATTTTGAGGAGGGGGAGTCCCGAGGACCCCCAAATTTTGAGTGGGAGTCCCTCAGGACCCCCAAATTTTGGAGGAGTGGGAGTCCTGCAGGACCCCCAAATTTGAGGGGGATTCGGGGACCCCCTAAATCTCTGAGGAGGGGGAGTCCCAAGACCCCCCAAATTTGAGGGGGGGAAACATAAAGACCCCCCCCAAAAAACTGGGAGTGGGGGGGGAGTCCCAGGACCCCCCAAATTTGAGGAGGGGGACACAGAGACCCCCAAATTTGAGGAGGGGGAGTCCCAGGACCCCCCAAATTTGAGGGGGGGAGTCCCAGGACCCCCCAAATTTGAGGAGGGGGAGTCCCAGGACCCCCCAAATTTGAGGGGGGGGATTCCCAGGACCCCCCAAATTTTGAGGAGGGGGAGTCACAGGACCCCCAAATTTTAGGAGGGGGAGTCCCAGGACCCCCCAAATTTGAGGAGGGGGAGTCCCAGAACCCCCCAAATTTTGAGGAGGGGGACACAGAGACCCCCAAATTTTGGGGGCCTGGGGGGTCCCAGGGTGGGGGGGGAGGGGCTGGAGACCCCTCCCCAAAATCACTTCTTGGCCACCTTGGCCTGCTTGTGCTTCGGGGGGGCCCAGCGGAGGCAGATGGAGTCCACTGGGGGGGCAATTAACGGCAATTAACGGCTAATTAGGGGGGGTAATTAGGGGGGTAATTAGCCTTAATTAAGGCTAATTAAGGACAATTTCTTGAGGGGGTTCATTAAGGAGGGGGTCTCTGGGGGACCTAATTAAGAGGGGGGGTTTTGGGGGAGGAGTTAATTACCAGGAAAGGCTTAATTAATTAATAATTCCTAAGTGATAATTATTAGTAGTAGTTATTAGTAGTAGTATATTATATGTAATAATTATATATAATATATAGGAATAATTTATAATAATATATGATATATAATAATATATAATACATAAGAATATATCATATACTAGTAATAATAACTATTAATAATTATTAATAATGATAATTAATAATTATTAATATATAATAATTAGATGCATTGTACTATTAACAATTATTAATAACTATTAATAATATATAATACTTATATATAATATATACAAAGAATGTATAAAACACAATACATAATAATATATATTACTTATTATTAATTAGTCTTAATAATAACTAATAATACGTAATATAATTATATATAATTTTTAAATTTTTAATTCTTTAAATTTTTAATTAATATATAATATAGAATAGGCACTAATAATAGATATATATAATATAATATATATAATACATAATAATAGAATACTAGAATAGAATAATAATATAATAGATATATAATATAATATATATAATACATAATAATAGAATAATAGAATAGAATAATAATAGAATAGATATATATAATACATAATAATGAAATACTAGAATAATAGAACAGAATAATACTATAATATATATAATATATAATAGAATAAGAGAAGAATAATATAATATTATAATAAAATAATGAATAATGGAATAATAGATTAATAGAATAATATGATAATAATATAATAGATACATATAATATATACCACACGCTAATAACACACTAATAACAATTAATATTAATTACTAATAATTATTAATCCCAATTAATTAATTAATTAATTAATTAATAATTAATTAGGGGGGCTCAGCACCCACCTGTGATGGGGGGCTTCTTGTACTGGGCGCTCTTGAGGTGCTCCTCGACCAGTTTGGGGGTGACGCAGATGACGTGCTGGCCCTTCCAGTACTTGACCATGTTGAGCGACTGCAGCGTGCTGATGATGTCGGTCTGGGTGATACTGGTCATCTGGCTGGGGAACTGGGGTCACTGGGAGCACTGGGAGGGGCACTGGGAGCACTGGGAAGGGCTGATGATGTCGGTCTGGGTGATACTGGTCATCTGGCTGGGGAACTGGGGTCACTGGGAGCACTGGGAGGGGCACTGGGAGCACTGGGAAGGGCTGATGATGTCGGTCTGGGTGATACTGGTCATCTGGCTGGGGAACTGGGGTCACTGGGAGCACTGGGAGGGGCACTGGGAGCACTGGGAAGGGCTGATGATGTCGGTCTGGGTGATACTGGTCATCTGGCTGGGGAACTGGGGTCACTGGGAGCACTGGGAGGGGCACTGGGAGCACTGGGAAGGGCTGATGATGTCGGTCTGGGTGATACTGGTCATCTGGCTGGGGAACTGGGGTCACTGGGAGCACTGGGAGGGGCACTGGGAGCACTGGGAAGGGCTGATGATGTCGGTCTGGGTGATACTGGTCATCTGGCTGGGGAACTGGGGTCACTGGGAGCACTGGGAGGGGCACTGGGAGCACTGGGAAGGGCTGATGATGTCGGTCTGGGTGATACTGGTCATCTGGCTGGGGAACTGGGGTCACTGGGAGCACTGGGAGGGGCACTGGGAGCACTGGGAAGGGCTGATGATGTCGGTCTGGGTGATACTGGTCATCTGGCTGGGGAACTGGGGTCACTGGGAGCACTGGGAGGGGCACTGGGAGCACTGGGAAGGGCTGATGATGTCGGTCTGGGTGATACTGGTCATCTGGCTGGGGAACTGGGGTCACTGGGAGCACTGGGAGGGGCACTGGGAGCACTGGGAAGGGCTGATGATGTCGGTCGGGTGATACTGGTCATCTGGCTGGGGAACTGGGGTCACTGGGAGCACTGGGAGGGGCACTGGGAGCACTGGGAAGGGCTGATGATGTCGGTCTGGGTGATACTGGTCATCTGGCTGGGGAACTGGGGTCACTGGGAGCACTGGGAGGGGCACTGGGAGCACTGGGAAGGGCTGATGATGTCGCTCGGGGTGATACTGGTCATCTGGCTGGGGAACTGGGGTCACTGGGAGCACTGGGAGGGGCACTGGGAGCACTGGGAAGGGCTGATGATGTCGGTCTGGGTGATACTGGTCATCTGGCTGGGGAACTGGGGTCACTGGGAGCACTGGGAGGGGCACTGGGAGCACTGGGAAGGGCTGATGATGTCATCTGGCTGGGGAACTGGGGTCACTGGGAGCACTGGGAGGGGCACTGGGAGCACTGGGAAGGGCTGATGATGTCGGTCTGGGTGATACTGGTCATCTGGCTGGGGAACTGGGGTCACTGGGAGCACTGGGAGGGCACTGGGAGCACTGGGAAGGGCTGATGATGTCATCTGGCTGGGGAACTGGGGTCACTGGGAGCACTGGGAGGGCACTGGGAGCACTGGGAAGGGCTGATGATGTCGGTCTGGGTGATACTGGTCATCTGGCTGGGGAACTGGGGTCACTGGGAGCACTGGGAGGGCACTGGGAGCACTGGGAAGGGCTGATGATGTCGCTCTGGGTGATACCGGTCATCTGGCTGGGGAACTGGGGTCACTGGGAGCACTGGGAGGGGCACTGGGAGCACTGGGAAGGGCTGATGATGTCGGTCTGGGTGATACTGGTCATCTGGCTGGGGAACTGGGGTCACTGGGAGCACTGGGAGGGGCACTGGGAGCACTGGGAAGGGCTGATGATGTCGGTCTGGGTGATACTGGTCATCTGGCTGGGGAACTGGGGTCACTGGGAGCACTGGGAGGGGCACTGGGAGCACTGGGAAGGGCTGATGATGTCGGTCTGGGTGATACTGGTCATCTGGCTGGGGAACTGGGGTCACTGGGAGCACTGGGAGGGGCACTGGGAGCACTGGGAAGGGCTGATGATGTCGGTCTGGGTGATACTGGTCATCTGGCTGGGGAACTGGGGTCACTGGGAGCACTGGGAGGGGCACTGGGAGCACTGGGAAGGGCTGATGATGTCATCTGGCTGGGGAACTGGGGTCACTGGGAGCACTGGGAGGGGCACTGGGAGCACTGGGAAGGGCTGATGATGCGGTCTGGGTGATACTGGTCATCTGGCTGGGGAACTGGGGTCACTGGGAGCACTGGGAGGGGCACTGGGAGCACTGGGAAGGGCTGATGATGTCATCTGGCTGGGGAACTGGGGTCACTGGGAGCACTGGGAGGGCACTGGGAGCACTGGGAAGGGCTGATGATGTCGGTCTGGGTGATACTGGTCATCTGGCTGGGGAACTGGGGTCACTGGGAGCACTGGGAGGGGCACTGGGAGCACTGGGAAGGGCTGATGATGTCGGTCTGGGTGATACTGGTCATCTGGCTGGGGAACTGGGGTCACTGGGAGCACTGGGAGGGGCACTGGGAGCACTGGGAAGGGCTGATGATGTCGGTCTGGGTGATACTGGTCATCTGGCTGGGGAACTGGGGTCACTGGGAGCACTGGGAGGGGCACTGGGAGCACTGGGAAGGGCTGATGATGTCGGTCTGGGTGATACTGGTCATCTGGCTGGGGAACTGGGGTCACTGGGAGCACTGGGAGGGGCACTGGGAGCACTGGGAAGGGCTGATGATGTCGGTCTGGGTGATACTGGTCATCTGGCTGGGGAACTGGGGTCACTGGGAGCACTGGGAGGGGCACTGGGAGCACTGGGAAGGGCTGATGATGTCGGTCTGGGTGATACTGGTCATCTGGCTGGGGAACTGGGGTCACTGGGAGCACTGGGAGGGCACTGGGAGCACTGGGAAGGGCTGATGATGTCGGTCTGAGTGATACTGGTCATCTGGCTGGGGAACTGGGGTCACTGGGAGCACTGGGAGGGGCACTGGGAGCACTGGGAAGGGCTGATGATGTCGGTCTGGGTGATACTGGTCATCTGGCTGGGGAACTGGGGTCACTGGGAGCACTGGGAGGGGCACTGGGAGCACTGGGAAGGGCTGATGATGTCGGTCTGGGTGATACTGGTCATCTGGCTGGGGAACTGGGGTCACTGGGAGCACTGGGAGGGGCACTGGGAGCACTGGGAAGGGCTGATGATGTCGGTCTGGGTGATACTGGTCATCTGGCTGGGGAACTGGGGTCACTGGGAGCACTGGGAGGGGCACTGGGAGCACTGGGAAGGGCTGATGATGTCGGTCTGGGTGATACCGGTCATCTGGCTGGGGAACTGGGGTTACTGGGAGCACTGGGAGGAGTCACTGGGAGCACTGGGAGGGGCACTGGTCATCTGGCTGGGGAACTGGGAGCACTGGGAGCTCATCTGTCCTATACTGGGAGCACTGGGAGCACTGGGAGGAGTCACTGGGAGCACTGGTAGGGGCACTGGGAGCTCGTCTGTCCCATACTGGGAGCACTGGGAGGAGTCACTGGGAGCACTGGGAGGGGTCACAGGGTCTCCAACAGCCCCCACAACCCCCCGTTACTGGTCTTACTGGGAGGCTACTGGTCATACTGGTGGGATACTAGTGATCATACTGGGAAGCTACTTGTCTTACTGGGAGGCTACTGGTGATACTGAGAGGCTACTGGTGTTACTGGGATGTTACTGGTGTTACTGGGACGTTACTGGTGCCCCGGAAGTCCCTGAGGATCTCCAGCAGCACCCAGGACCAGTTACTGGGGACACCCCTCTACTGGTCTGTACTGGTCTATACTGGTTTATACTGGTCTATACTGGTCTGTACTGGTTTATACTGGTCTCACCTGAGGTCCTTGATGGAGAGGGTGCCCCGGAAGTCCCTGAGGATCTCCAGCAGCACCCAGGACCAGTTACTGGGGACACCCCTCTACTGGTCTATACTGGTCTGTACTGGTCTATACTGGTTTATACTGGTCTGTACTGGTCTCACCTGAGGTCCTTGATGGAGAGGGTGCCCCGGAAGTCCCTGAGGATCTCCAGCAGCACCCAGGACCAGTTACTGGGGACACCCCTCTACTGGTCTGTACTGGTCTATACTGATCTATACTGGTTTATACTGGTCTATACTGGTCTGTACTGGTCTCACCTGAGGTCCTTGATGGAGAGGGTGCCCCGGAAGTCCCTGAGGATCTCCAGCAGCACCCAGGACCAGTAGCTCCGGTAGCTCAGCTTGCCCAGGTCCGACAGCGGCTTCTCCGGGGACCCCACGGTGCTCTCCAGCTTGGACAGCTCGTAACCTGACCCCAAAAACACCCTCAGGGACCCCAAAATCACCCTCAGGGACCCCAAAATCCAACTCAGGGACCCCAAAAACCAACTCAGGGACCCCCAAAACACCCTGGGACCCCCCCAAAAACCCCCTGGAACCCAAAAAAACATCCTGGAATCCCAAAAACACCTCAAAACCACCCCCAAATCCCCCCCAGGGACCCCACGGTGCTCTCCAGCTTGGACAGCTCGTAACCTGACCCCAAAAACACCCTCAGGGACCCCAAAATCACAACTCAGGGACCCCAAAATCCAACTCAGGGACCCCAAAAACCCCCTGGAACCCCCAAAACACCTCAAACCCACCCCCAAATCCCCCCCAGGGACCCCACGGTGCTCTCCAGCTTGGACAGCTCGGAACCTGACCCCAAAAACACCCCAAAAACCCCTCAGGGACCCCAGAATCACCTTCAGGGACCCCAAAAACCCCTCAGGGACCCCAAAATCCAACTCAGGGACCCCAAAAACCCCCTCAGGGACCCCAAAATCACCCTCAGGGACCCCAAATCCAACTCCCAGCCTGGACCCCAACAAAGCACCCATCAGGGACCCCAAAAGCCCCTCAGGGACCCCAAAACTCCCAACTCAGGGACCCCAAGAAACACCCTCAGGGACCCCAAAAACACCCTCAGGGACCCCAAAAACCACCTCAGGGACCCCAAATCCAACTCAGGGACCCCAAAAACACCCTGGAACCCCAAAACCCCCAAAACCACCCCCAAATCCCCAGGGACCCCACGGTGCTCTCCAGCTTGGACAGCTCGGAACCTGACCCCAAAAACACCCTCAGGGACCCCAAAATCCAACTCAGGGACCCCGAAAACCCCCTCAGGGACCCCAAAATCCCCTCAGGGACCCCAAAATCCAACTCAGGGACCCCAAAAACACCCTGGAACCCCAAAACCCCCAAAACCACCCCCAAATCCCCCCCAGGGACCCCACGGTGCTCTCCAGCTTGGACAGCTCGGAACCTGACCCCAAAAACACCCTCAGGGACCCCAAAATCCAACTCAGGGACCCCAAAAACACCCTCAGGGACCCCAAAATCCAACTCAGGGACCCCAAAATCCAACTCAGGGACCCCAAAAACCCCCTGGAACCCCCAAAACACCCCAAAACCACCCCAATCCCCAGGGACCCCACGGTGCTCTCCAGCTTGGACAGCTCATAACCTACACAGGGACCCCAAAAACACCCTCAGGGACCCCAAAATCCAACTCAGGGACCCCAAAAACCCCTCAGGGACCCCAAAAACACCCTCAGGGACCCCAAAATCCAACTCAGGGACCCCAAAAACACCCTCAGGGACCCCAAAATCCCTCAGGGACCCCAAAATCCAACTCAGGGACCCCAAAAACACCCTCAGGGACCCCAAAAACCCCTCAGGGACCCCAAAAACACCCGCAGGGACCCCAAAAACCCCTGGAACCTCCAAAACCTCAGGACCCCAAAAACCCCTCAGGGACCCCAAAATCCAACTCAGGGACCCCAAAAACACCCGCAGGGACCCCAAAAACCCCCTGGAACCTCCAAAACACCCCAAAAACCCCTCAGGGACCCCAAAATCCAACTCAGGGACCCCAAAAACCCCTCAGGGACCCCAAAAACCCCTTTTCTGACCCCAAATCCTCTTCTTTTTGTGTCCCTCCTCCTCATTTGGGACCCCCCCCATTTTAGGGGACCCCCTCCACGATTTTGGGGTCCCCCTTCGATTTTGGGGTCCCCCCCAAACCCCCCCTTTCTGATCCTAAAACCCCCCTTTTCTGACCTCAAACCCCCCTTTTCTGACCCCAAACCCCCCTTTTTTGACCCCAAGTCCCCCTATTTTGTGACCTCCCCTCCCCATTTGGGATCCCCATTTCAAGGGACCCCTCCCCATTTCAGGGTCCCCCGATTCAGGGTCCCCAATTCCTTCAGACACCCCCAAATTCCACCCTTTTAGGACCCCAAATCCCCCTTTCTGACCCCAAATCCCCTCTTTGTGACCCTCCCCCATTTCAGACCCCCATTTCAGGGTTCCCCCTATTTTGGGGTCCCCAATTCCCTCAGACACCCCCAAACTCCCCAAACTCCCCCTTTTCTGACCCTAAACCCCCTTTTGTGACCCCAAACCCCCTTTTTTGTCCCCCTCCCCATTTCAGACCCCCATTTTAAGGGACCCCTCCCCATTTCAAGGGACCCCCTCCCCATTTCAGGGTTCCCCGATTTTAGGGTCCCCCCAATTCCTTCAGACACCCCCCAAATTCCACCCTTTTAGGACCCCAAATCCCCCTTTTCTGACCCCAAATCCTCTTCTTTTTGTGTCCCTCCTCCTCATTTGGGACCCCCCCCCATTTTAGGGGACCCCCTCCCCGATTTCGGGGCCTCCCCTGATTTTGGGGTCCCCTCCAAACCCCCCTTTCTGATCCTAAAACTCCCCTTTTCTGACCCCAAACCCCCTATTTTGTGACCTCCCCTCTCCCCATTTGGGACCCCCATTTCAAGGGACCCCTCCCCATTTCAGGGTCCCCCCGATTTTGGGGTCCCCCAATTCCCTCAGACACCCCCAAATTCCACCCTTTTAGGACCCCAAATCCCCTTTCTGACCCCAAATCCCCCTCTTTGTGACCCTCCCCCATTTCAGACCCCCATTTTAAGGGACCCCCTCCCCATTTCAGGGTCCTCCCCTATTTTAGGGTCCCCCAATTCCTTCAGACACCCCCAAATTCCACCCTTTTAGGACCCCAAATCCCCTTTCTGACCCCAAATCCCCTATTTTGTTCCCCTCCCCCATTTCAGACCCCCCATTTTAAGGGACCCCTCCCCGATTTCGGGGCCTCTCCCCGATTTTGGGGTCCCCCAAACCCCCTTTCTGATCCTAAAACTCCCCTTTGTGACCCCAAACCCCCTTTTCTGACCCCAAATCCCCCTTTCTGACCCCAAATCCCCTTTTTTGTCCCCCTACCCCCATTTGAGGACCCCCATTTTAAAGGACCCCTCCCCATTTCAGGATCCCCTCCCTGATTTTGGGGTCCCCCAATTCCCTCAGACACCCCCAAACTCCCCAAATTCCTCCTTTTGTGACCCCAACCCCCTTTGTGACCCCAAACCCCCTTTCTGACCCCAAACCCCCTTTTTGTTCCCCTCCGCCCATTTCAGACCCCCCATTTTAAAGGACCCCCTCCCGATTTTGGGGTCCCTCCCCCTATTCTGGGGTCCCCCAATTCCCTCAGACACCCCCAAACTCCCCCAAACTCCCCTTTTCTGACCCTAAACCCCCCTTTTGTGACCCCAAACCCCCTTTGTGACCCCAAACCCCCTTTTTGTTCCCTCCCCCATTTCGGACCCCCATTTTAAGGACCCCCCATTTAGGGCCCCCTCCCCGATTTTGGGGCCCCCTCCCGATTTTGGGGTCCCCCCCACTCACTGAAGGCGATGAGGAACTTCCCGTAGCCCCGTCTCTGGTAGGGGGGCAGGGTGAGGATGCAGGCCACGTTGTTCCCGTCGGGGGACTCCTTCTCCTGGGGGGGAGGGGACATTTGGGGACATTTAGGGACACAATCCCAATCCCCTCTGATGTCCCCAAATCCCCTCTGATGTCCCCAAATCCCCTCTGATGTCCCCAAATCATCCCAATCTCCCCAGTGTCCCCAAATCCCCCCAAATCCCCTCAATGTCCCCAAATCTCTCCAATGTCCCCCAATCCCCTCTGATGTCCCCAAATCCCCTCTGATGTCCCCAAATCATCCCAATCCCCCCCAATGTCCCCAAATCCCCCCCCAATGTTCCCAAATCCCCTCTGATGTCCCCAAATCCCCTCTGATGTCCCCAAATCATCCCAATCCCCTCGATGTCCTCGAATCCCCTCTGATGTCCCCAAATCCCCTCTAATATCCCCAACATCCCCCAATGTCCCCAAATCCCCCCAGTGTCCCCAAATCCCCCAAATGTCCCCAACATCCCCTAATGTCCCCAAATCCTCCCCAATGTCCCCAAATCCCCCAATGTCCCCAAATTCCCTCTGATGTCCCCAAATCCCCTCGATGTCCCCAATGTCCCCAAATCCCCCCCAATGTCCCCAAATCCCCCTGATGTCCCCAAATCCCCCCAAATCCCCCCAATGTCCCCAAATCCCCCCAGTGTCCCCAAATCCCCTCAATGTCCCCAAATCCCCTCTGATGTCCCCAAATCCCCCCAAATGTCCCCAAATCCCCTCTGATGTCCCCAAATCCCCCCCAATGTCCCCAAATCCCCTCTGATGTCCCCAAATCCCCTCCGATGTCCCCAAATCTTCTCTGATGTCCCCAAATCCCCCCCAATGTCCCCAAATCATCCCAATCCCCCCCAATGTCCCCAAATCCCCTCCGATGTCCCCAAATCCCCCCAAATGTCCCCAACACCCTCAATGTCCCCAAATCCCCTCTGATGTCCCTGGGGGACATCAGGGAGGATTGGAGGGAGGTGGCACAGGTGACACAGGTGAGCTCACACAGGTGACACAGGGGAAGTGACACAGGTGACACAGGGGAGGTGACACAGGTGACACAGGGGAGGTGACAGGGGAGGTGGCACAGGTGACACAGGTGACACAGGTGAGCTCACACAGGTGACACAGGTGAGGTGACACAGGTGACACAGGTGAGCTCACACAGGTGACACAGGGGAGGTGGCACAGGTGACACAGGTGAGCTCACACAGGTGACACAGGTGAGCTCACACAGGTGACACAGGGGAGGTGGCACAGGTGACACAGGTGACACAGGTGAGCTCACACAGGTGACACAGGTGACACAGGTGAGCTCACACAGGTGACACAGGGGAGGTGGCACAGGTGACACAGGTGAGCTCACACAGGTGACACGGGAGATGGCACAGGTGACACAGGTGACACAGGTGAGGTGACACAGGTGACACAGGTGAGCTCACACAGGTGACACAGGTGAGGTGACACAGGTGAGCTCACACAGGTGACACAGGCAATCCAGGGGAGGTGGCACAGGTGACACAGGTGACACAGGTGAGCTCACACAGGTGACACAGGTGACACAGGTGAGCTCACACAGGTGACACAGGGGAGGTGACACAGGTGACACAGGTAACGCAGGTGAGGTGACAGGGGAGCTCACAAAGGTGACACAGGTAACGCAGAGGAGGTGGTACAGGTGACACAGGTGAGGTGACAGGTGACACAGGTGAGCTCACACAGGTGACACAGGTGACACAGGTGAGCTCACACAGGTGACACAGGGGAGGTGACACAGGTGACACAGGTAACGCAGGTGAGGTGACAGGGGAGCTCACAAAGGTGACACAGGTAACGCAGAGGAGGTGGTACAGGTGACACAGGTGAGGTGACACAGGTGACACAAGTGAGCTCACACAGGTGACACAGGTGACACAGGGGAGGTGGCACAGGTGACACAGGTGACACAGGTGACACAGGTGACACAGGGGAGGTGGCACAGGTGACACAGGTGAGCTCACACAGGTGACACGGGAGGTGGCACAGATGACACAGGTGACACAGGTGAGCTCACACAGGTGACACAGGGGAGGTGACACAGGTGACACAGGGGAGGTGACACAGGGGAGGTGGCACAGGTGACACAGGTGACACAGGTGAGCTCACACAGGTGACACAGGTGAGCGCACACAGGTGACACAGGCAATCCAGGGGAGGTGGCACAGGTGACACAGGTGAGCTCACACAGGTGACACAGGGGAGGTGACACAGGGGAGATGGCACAGGTGACACAGGGGAGCTCACACAGGTGACACAGGTGAGGTGACAGGGGAGGTGACACAGGTGACACAGGTGAGCTCACACAGGTGACACAGGTGAGGTGACACAGGTGAGCTCACACAGGTGACACAGGTGAGCTCACACAGGTGACACAGGTGACACAGGGGAGATGGCACAGGTGACACAGGTGACACAGGGGAGGTGGCACAGGTGACACAGGTGACACAGGTGAGCTCACACAGGTGACACAGGTGAGCTCACACAGGTGACACAGGTGAGCTCACACAGGTGACACAGGCAATCCAGGGGAGGTGGCACAGGTGACACAAAGCTCACACAGGTGACACAGGTGAGCTCACACAGGTGACACAGGTGAGCTCACACAGGTGACACAGGGGAGGTGGCACAGGTGACACAGGTGAGCTCACACAGGTGACACAGGGGAGGTGACACAGGTGACACAGGTGAGCTCACACAGGTGACACAGGGGAGGTGGCACAGGTGACACAAAGCTCACACAGGTGACACAGGTGAGCTCACACAGGTGACACAGGTGAGCTCACACAGGTGACACAGGGGAGGTGGCACAGGTGACACAGGTGAGCTCACACAGGTGACACAGGGGAGGTGACACAGGTGACACAGGTGAGCTCACACAGGTGACACAGGGGAGGTGACAGGGGAGGTGGCACAGGTGACACAGGTGACACAGGTGAGCTCACACAGGTGACACAGGTGAGCTCACACAGGTGACACAGGTGACACAGGTGAGCTCACACAGGTGACACAGGGGAGGTGGCACAGGTGACACAGGTGACACAGGGGAGGTGGCACAGGTGACACAGGTGAGCTCACACAGGTGACACAGGTGAGCTCACACAGGTGACACAGGGGAGGTGGCACAGGTGACACAAAGCTCACACAGGTGACACAGGTGAGCTCACACAGGTGACACAGGTGAGCTCACACAGGTGACACAGGGAGGTGGCTAGGTGACACAGGTGAGCTCACACAGGTGACACAGGGGAGGTGACACAGGTGACACAGGTGAGCTCACACAGGTGACACAGGGGAGGTGGCACAGGTGACACAGGTGAGCTCACACAGGTGACACAGGGGAGGTGGCACAGGTGACACAGGTGAGCTCACACAGGTGACACAGGCAACCCAGGGGAGGTGGCACAGGTGACACAGGGGAGGTGACACAGGTGAGCTCACACAGGTGACACAGGTGACACAGGTGAGGTGACACAGGTGACACAGGGAGGTGACACAGGTGACACAGGGGAGGTGACACAGGTGACACAGGGAGGTGACACAGGTGAGCTCACACAGGTGACACAGGCAATGCAGGGGAGGTGGCACAGGTGACACAGGTGACAGGGGCAGACAGGGGGTGGCACAGGTGACCCAGGTGACCCCAGGTGAGCCCACCTTTGAGAAGTACCCCACGATGTGGGCTCCGTGCCGGTCGACCTCGGTGAGCAGGTAGAACACGAAGGGCTCCACGTCGAAGTAGAGGGTCTTGTGGTCCAGGAACAGCTTGGCCAGCAGGCACAGGTTCTGGCAGTAGATCTGGGGGAGCACAGGTGAGTCAGAAACCCCCCCAGGTGTGTCACCAACCCCCCAGGTGTGTTTGAACCCCCCCAGGTGTGTCCCCAACCCCCCAGGTGTGTCCCCAACCCCCAGGTGTGTTTGAACCCCCCCTCCCAGCAGGCACAGGTTCTGGCAGTAGATCTGGGGGGGCACAGGTGAGTCAGAAACCCCCCAGGTGTGTCCCCAACCCCCAGGTGTGTCCCCAACCCCCCAGGTGTGTCCCCAACCCCCCCAGGTGTGTCACCAAGCCCCCCAGGTGTGTCAGAAACCCCCCAGGTGTGTCATCAGCCACCCCAGGTGAGTCACCAACCCCCCAGGTGTGTCCCCAACCCCCAGGTGTTCAGAAACCCCCAGGTGTGTCCCCAGCCCCCAGGTGTGTCAGAAACCCCCAGGTGTGTCAGAAACCCCCAGGTGTGTCCCCACCCCCAGGTGTGTCCCCAAACCCCCAGGTGTGTCAGAAACCCCCAGGTGTGTCCCACACCCCCAGGTGTGTCCCCAAACCCCCCAGGTGTGTCAGAACCCCCCAGGTGTGTCCCCACCCCCAGGTGTGTCCCCAGCCCCCAGGTGTGTCCCAACCCCCAGGTGTGTCCCCAGCCCCCAGGTGTGTCCCCAACCCCCAGGTGTGTCAGCCCCCAGTGTCACCCCCCAGGTGTGTCCCCAACCCCCAGGTGTGTCACCAGCCCCCAGGTGTGTCCCCAACCCCCCAGGTGTGTCAAGCCCCCAGTGTACCCCCCAGGTGTGTCACCAACCCCCAGGTGTGTCCCCAACCCCCAGGTGTGTCACCAAACCCCCAGGTGTGTCCCCAACCCCCAGGTGTGTCCACCCCCAGGTGTGCCCCCAGGTGTGCCTCAACCCCCAGGTGTGTCACCAACCCCCAGGTATATTGTTTAACCCCCAGGTATATTTTTAACCCCCCAGGTGTATTTTTAACCCCCAGGTGTGCTTTAAACCCCCAGGTCCATTTAAGCCCCCCAGGTGTGTTTTTAACCCCCCAGGTATATTTTTACCCCCAGGTGTGTTTAACCCCCAGGTCCATTTTAACTCCCCAGGTATATTTTTAACCCCCGGTCCATTTAACCCCTCCAGGTCCATTTTACCCCCCAGGTATATTTTTAACCCTCCCAGGTGTGTTTTTAACCCCCAGGTCCATTTTAACCCCCAGGTGTGTTTTTAACCCCTCCAGGTTCATTTTAACCCTCCCAGGTATATTTTTACCCCCCCAGGTGTGTTTTTAACCCCCAGGTCCATTTTAACCCCCCAGGTGTGTCCCCAACCCCCGATCCATTTTAACCCCCAGATCCATTTTAACCCCCAGGTCCATTTTAACCCCCCAGATCCATTTTAACCCCCCAGGTCCATTTTAACCCCCCAGATCCATTTTAACCCCCTAGGTCCATTTTAACCCCCCAGGTATATTTTTAAACCCTCCAGGTCCATTTTAACCCCCAGGTCCATTTTAACCCCCAGGTGTGTCCCCAACCCCCAGTGTGTGTTTAGCCTCTCCCCACCCCGTACCTTGTGGTCCTTGCCGTCCACCTCGTAGACCGAGATGTTGCTCTTGCGGTAAATCTCCCGCCCCGGCGGCTGCCGCCACTGGCACTGCCCCTGGGGGGCACAGGTGGGCACCAGGTGAGGCCAGGTGTGCCCCAGGTGTGTCCAGGTGTGCCCCAGGTAAGCCCAGGTGTGCCCAGGTGAACCCCAGGTGTACCCCAGGTGTGCCCAGGTGGATCAAGGTGTCCCCCAGGTGTGCCCAGGTGGATCAAGGTGTCCCCCAGGTGTGCCCAGGTGTGTCCCAGGTAAGTCCAGGTGAGCCCCAGGTGGATCAATGTTTGTCCCAGGTGTGCCCAGGTGAACCCCACGTGTGCCCCAGGTGAATCAAGGTGTGCCCCAGGTGTGCCCAGGTGGATGTCAGATGTGCCCAGGTGAGCCCCAGGTGTGCCCAGGTGTGCCCCAGGTGGATCAAGGTGTGTCCCAGGTGAGCCCAGGTGAACCCCAGGTGTGCCCAGGTGGATGTCAGGTGTGCCCAGGTGAGCCCCAGGTGTGCCCAGGTGTGCCCCAGGTGGATCAAGGTGTGTCCCAGGTGTGCCCAGGTGAGCCCCAGGTGTGCCCAGGTGAACCCCAGTAAGTCCAGGTGAGGCCAGGTCGATCAAGGTGTGTCCCAGGTGTGTCCCAGGTGTGTCCCAGGTGTGCCCCAGGTGTGCCCAGGTGTGGCCCAGGTGGATCAAGGTGTGTCCCAGGTGAGCCCAGGTGAACCCCAGGTGGATCAAGGTGTGCCCAGGTGACCCCCAGGTGTGCCCCAGATGTGCCCAGGTGTCCCCCAGGTGTGCCCAGGTGAACCCCAGGTGTACCCCAGGTGTGCCCAGGTGAACCCCAGGTGAACCCCAGGTGTGCCCAGGTGAACCCCAGGTGTGCCCAGGTGACCCCAGGTGTGCCCAGGTGACCCAGGTGAACCCCAGGTGTGCCCAGGTGAACCCCAGGTGTGCCCAGGTGACCCCAGGTGTGCCCAGGTGCCCAGTGACCCCAGGTGTGCCCAGGTGAACCCCAGGTGTACCCCAGGTGTGCCCAGGTGAACCCCAGGTGAACCCCAGGTGAGCCCCAGATGTGCCCAGGCGTGCCCCAGGTGGATCAAGGTGAGCCCCAGGTGGATCCAAGGTTTGTCCCAGGTGTGCCCAGGTGACCCCCAGGTGTGCCCCAGATGTGCCCAGGTGAACCCCAGGTGTGCCCAGGTGAACCCCAGGTGTACCCCAGGTGTGCCCAGGTGACCCCAGGTGAACCCCAGGTGTGCCCAGGTGACCCCCAGGTGTGCCCAGGTGACCCCAGGTGAACCCCAGGTGTGCCCAGGTGAACCCCAGGTGTGCCCAGGTGACCCCCAGGTGTGCCCCAGATGTGCCCAGGTGACCCCAGGTGAACCCTAGGTGTGCCCAGATGAGCCCCAGGTAAGTCCAGGTGAGCCCCAGGTAAGTCCAGGTGAGCCCCAGATGTGCCCAGGTGGATCAAGGTGTCCCCAGGTGTGCCCAGGTGGATGTCAGGTGTGCCCAAGTGTTCCCCAGGTAAGCCCAGTTGTGCCCCAGGTGCCCCCCAGGTCTATCCCAAGTGTCCCCAGGTGTATCCCAGGTGCCTCCCCTCCCCCAGGTGCCCCAGGTCTATCCCAGGTGTGTCCCAGGTGCCCCCAGGTGTGTCTCCCTCCCCAGGTGTATCCCAGGTGTCTCCCCCTCCCCAGGTGTATCCCAGGTGTCTCCCCCTCCCCAGGTGTATCCCAGGTGTCTCCCCCCTCCCCAGGTGTATCCCAGGT